>NW_015555711.1:1773330-1832582 GCF_001515605.1 Sinocyclocheilus anshuiensis
TATATATATTAGGGCTGTCAGTCGATTAAAATTTTTAATCGAATTAATTGCATGATGTGTTGATTAATTAATCGCAAATTACATTTCACTGTGAAATTGCCCCCAAAAGATTATTTAAAGCTATTTTTGTGTTAAATTAGAAAGTATTAAGTAGTAGACATTACAAATAGTAGCTTTAGAAAGAAATATTTTATTTGATTCAACATAAAATTTATTACACATAAACGTTTAGGTTACAACGACCTATCATAAACTATGGAACATAAAAGATGATAATCTGAGAAACATCTCAGTTTTTTTTCATTCATGCAATGGAAGTCATTGATAACCAAAACAGCTTTATTAGTGTCTTCAAAATACCTTCTTTTATGTTTAGGTTGTGGTAAATGTCTTTATGAGTCATTCATTCGATTCGTTCAAACGGCTGATTCATTCAGGAATTCAGTAAACGGCTAACTTTATGAATGGGTCTTTGAATCATTGATTCACCCACTTCGTTCAAAACACGGATTCATTCAGAAACTAAACACGGCTGTGTTGCTTACAGACGCACAACAGTTCTGCTGTGGCTTTATAGGCGGGTTAAATTGGGATTTATTATGTGGGGGGCTCTGGGGTTTCAGGCTTTTGAGGGGTGCACATGTGTACAAGCCTACAAACAATTAACAGTTATATTGTAATTATATTGTAACAATTAACAATTATATCAATTGACAAACTGTAAAATATAACAAGTTGAAAGAGCCCTCTGTTATGAACACTAAAATGCTGGCAAAATCATTCTAGATGCTGGCAGTGTACAAAGCTACATCTGTCTGCAGGATTTTTAAAATCAAATTTAAGACCTTTTTTAAGACCTGCAAAAATTTATTTAAAAATAAAAATGAATACCATATGAGCAGGGTAGGGCAATGTCTATGGTAACATTTAACTGTAAAATGACTGTAAAAACATGATTTAATTACAGTAGAGATACAGTTTTTCACCAAAACAAAAAATATATCTAAAATGATAAACCTCACATTTCAGTCTTTAAACCATTTTTTTAAGAAAAGAAACAAGTCAGAAGTATAAGTTATTATATTAATTTAAAACAGGATTATATGGGCGGATGGGGGGAAACAGCAGACAAGCTTATTGAAAATCCAATTTGATTCTCTGCCAGTAGGAGGCGGTTTTGGAACGTCAAAAGTATAGCGGTTTCTCCGGTAACGGCTGTAAACAAAGCAGCTCTGTGCTCATGAACGCTACTATATCAGGAGCATTTTTGCCCCAGTATCTTGAATTTTAGGGCATAACTGCATTTATGGAGTTTGTCAACAGCCAACTGTATGAATGTAAGATGACGTACAGGTCTGGGGGCGGGGCCAGCGCGTTAACTGCGTTAAAATATTTTAATCGAGTTATTTTTTCATAACTAATTAAGTAAAAGCTTTATTAATTAATTGCAACATGTAAGCATGTAAAACCCAGGAAAATCCCTTTCATATGCAGGGTGTTGGAGAGAAAACCTGACACAAATGCATTTGTGAGGACCACAACTGCTGTCACTATGTTTAACTCAGGTGTAAAGGTGGGCCTCTCTTTTTTTGTTGTACGTTAGTTCACAAAGTAGCATGAAGGTAGATCTGATTACTTCTCTTTCTCTGACAGATTAACGTAATCCCATCATATGCTGAAGCATTTGTCAATTTCCGTATCCACTCAGCCCAAACACTGCAGGAGGTGAGAGGTCACGCCGTTTGCCACAGCAATGACTCATTCAGTCCAGCCTATAACTCTGATAGCTCATCTATTAACTTTAGCTCTTCACACCAACCAGTTTCTCATGATTTAAAAACTGATTAACTGTAGATGGGTAGTGAGTAAATGATGACAGAATTTAAATTTTTCAGTGGGCTATCCCTTTAAATCAAATGCTATTTACAATGGTTAAATAAAAACTCTTTCTGTCTGAACTATTTCATAGTTTGATTCATTGTCTTCTTTTAGGTTCTGGAGTTGGTCGAGTCAACTGTATCAGATGAGCGTGTGAAGGTAGAGCTGGTCAATGGATTCGACCCACTGCCCATCAGCTCCTATGATGAGAATACATTCGGGTACCAGATCATAAAGAAAACAGTGCAGAGCATGTTTCCTCAGCTTACGGTGGCTCCTGGTAAGACAAGTGATGCATTTCTGCTTTCCGCCTCTTACATACGTCATTGACTTGTGAAGAGCCTCTTTTAACTGAGCTGATTTCCTCTCACAGGTATTTGTGTTGGCAACACTGACAGCCGTCACTACAAGGATATCACGCAAGATATATATCGCTTTGCTCCGTCATGGTTCAAACCAGGTGATCCTCAGAGGTAAGACACAGGAGAAATGCTCTTTGTAACACTGTCCAGCTAGAAATGTCACGTTTTTATATAATTAAACATTTGTGTCCTTTAGATTTCACGGTGTGAACGAGAGAATCTCCATTCAGAACTATGAAGAGATTGTGCTGTTCTACTTCCAGCTCATCCAGAATAATGACGTCAGGAAGTTGCCGCCACCTCACAGTAGCCAGCATGAGCTGTAAATGGTGGGATGTTACTTACACTGATCTCAAGACACTTAAGTTTTAGAAACTAAGCTCAGGGAGCTTTGTTTTAGCAGATAAGAATTGTGAATAAGAAAAATGTGAATAAAATTAATGTAGGTTTAGAAAAACCACAATGAAGAACTGAAGGTTGTGAAAGATTTAATTCATAAAGATTCTTTCTTGCATTTGATACCGAACAGTTAAAACACAGTGTAATCTGTTGGTTGTCAGGTGTGGACAGCAGGACATGGGCATCCATTCATGCATTTGGCAGATACTTTTATCCAAAGTGACTTAAGATATACAGTACATATACAATCTTAATGTCATATTACATACATATTTGTATGTATTTCTGTTTAAACTGTATTATCACCCTGACTTCTAAGTAATGTTTTTTGCCAGTTAGTTCATCCAAATTACTGTAAGTTTGTTGGCTGAATGACAAATGCAAAACATAAGCAATCCTGACCATGACCAAAAACACCCTGAAGCATTGCCGGACACAACTACACTTCAGCTGAGCTCCTTCAAAAAATTTAGCTATGCGAATAAATAAGACAAAATGGGCATTGTGATGTTTGAAAGTGTGAGTGGGTACAGATGACATGATTGAATTAGTTAACTCTGGTTTAGTCTGCTTCAAAATGCACAGTTAATATTTTTACTTTGATGTTTTGAACTAACTTTCTGAGCGATTAATCTTGAACAGCCTGAGCTCTATTATCTGTATCTTACCTTTATAGTGTTTTCATTGATTCAGATTTTATTAAGGTTTAAGTTAGCACTGTGTTACATTTTCAAAGCTTGCATGATGAGCCAATAGATTAGCGTTAGACTGAAGTTATTTATTATGACTGATTATGTCTGGCTCTATAAACATTTACCTCTGCATATCCCCTTTACACGGCTCTCTGGAATACCTGATTCTGATTGGTCAGTCATGGCATCCAGCTGTCTGATATTTCCTAATATATAGCTTTGTCATGGCATCACGGTGACTGAAACCAGTAATACTTTCATATCTCATACATTAAACTCGCCCTGTCTCGTTTCATACAATTTCATCTGGTTCTATCTTGTATGCTGGTTATCAACTTTAATGAAAATCACCTCGGAGGACTTCCTTATGAAAGTTACTAATGTTGCAGTGTTAGTCTTGTTGCTTGGCCGATCATTTTGTACACAGTAATGGACTACTGTTTCTTAGCAGAAGCTTTAGGTTCATGTACAGGTAAAGGGCAATTATGAATGAGTTTAAACTCAAATCAATATTTCACATGTATTTATGTAATGAGAGTAGCTGTGCAATAAGCGGGATATTGTACAGTCAGTTATTATCACAAAATAAACTGTGACAGGGTGACGCAGAACTGATCTTTATATAATCTTTATAGTTCACTATTGTTAAAAAGCTTCCAGCTGCCCTCCATTTTCTAGGCTGCTCTCTTTAAGGCACGAATGTGCTCCTTATACCACAGTGTCAGACTGTTTTGCTTTATCTTTTTAACCATGTCTAAAGTGCTAGAAAAGAGAGTCCATAGTTTCTGTTACAACAAAGTTTTTCTGAGCTATTGGATAAGCTGAGGAATTGAGGCAAGTCATGAAGATTAGTTACAAAGCACTCTTTTGTGGTAGAAGTGATGGTTCTACCATATTTGTAACATGGAGCTTTAGCTATATGGAGTACACACAAGATAGATAATGATCTGAGATGTCATTGCTCTGCTGCAGAATTTCAACGCCTTAACATCAATTCCATATGACAGTATTAAATCTAGAGTATGATTACAAAAATGAGCAGGTCCTGGCATGTGTTGTCTAAGCCAAATAGAGTTCAGAATGTCTATATAAATGCTGATCCCAATGCATCTTTTTCATTATCAACATGGATATTAAAATCACCAACAATTAAGATTTTATCAGCAATCAACACTATCTCAAATAGAAAATCTGATAAAGAATGATAAAGTCTGTGTTACCCTGGTGGCCTGTATATAGTAACCAGTACAAATGTCAATAGGGATTTATCATTAACACTTATTACACTAGACAATGTTACATAAAGCACCATTACTTCAAGTGTCATCATTCCATTTTTATGTTTCAAGATCATTTGCATAGCCAGTGATAAAAGTTCAAAAAAGTTTGTAGCGCTCCAAATAACAAAAAATAAATCCTTTTGCTGCAGGTGCATAGAGCCAAAATAATACTTGGAAGCAAACAGGGAAGTGGCTAACCGCACACTGAATCCAATAAAATCTCTTTCAGCCTTATTGGATTCAGTGTGCGGTTAGCCACTTCCATGATGCTTCCCAGTAATAAAAGTTCACTACACTTTAAACCAAGCCTACACATTTGAAGAGATACAGAAAACATTGTTTTTATTTTTTATATTCCATAAATACCCTGATTAGTGTAACACAAAAAGACTGACTTTGGCAGGAAGCACAGGGCATTAAAATAAAGGCTACAGTATTTGCATACATTTAATATAATGTGGTAAACCACCCAACAGATTTTCATTTGTAAGTCACTTTGCATAAAAGCTATAAATATCTGCTAAATGTAAATTTAAATATATACTATATTAACGTAAATGCTAAATGCCAAGTTTATAATCAAATCTAGATCTGGAAGTAGTTTGAGATTAGATTCATTTACGTGAAATGTATTTATTTATTTATTTGTAATGAACTTATTAACATATAAACCAACTTATTAACAAACAACAATAGCAAAGTTTTGCTAAACTCACACCCCACACCCATTCTGAACTTCTCTCCATACATTCATCAACACCTCCAGCAACCTTCCTCCTGCACTTCCGATCCATGAAGAGGATGTGTGTTGGGTCTTCCGCAAACAGAAGACAAGAAAAGCACCAGGCCTAGATGGCGTTAGACCTGCCTCTCTGAAATCCTGAGCTAACCAGCTGGATCCCATCTTCACAAAGATCTTCAACAGATCACTGGAGTTGTGCAGAGTCCCTTTCTGCTTCACTGAATAACTATAGACATGTTGCTTTAATGTCTGTGGTCTTGAAGTCATTTGAAAGACTGGGGTTGACCCACTGAAGGACATTATTGGACCCTTGCTGGAGCCTGTTCTTTTTTGCTTTTCGGGCAAACAGGTCGTTGGACGATGTAGTCAATATTAAGACACTGCATCCTGCAACCTCTGGAAAAAAACAGGGACTTATGTGAGGATCTTGTTTGTGGACTTCAGCTCGGCTTTCAAGACCATCTTCCCTGCTCTTCTCCAGACCAAATAAGCCCAGCCCTCTGTTCCTCGCTCTATCTGTCAGTAGATCACCAGACTTCTGACAGATAGGCAGCAGCTAGCGTGACTGGGGAAATTCATGTCCAACACCTACAATCAGCACTGGCGCCCCCCAGGGATGTGTGCTCTCCCCACTGCTCTTCTCCCTCTACACTGCACCTCTAAAAACCCCTCTGTCAGGTTGAGCAGCTGGCTGTCTGGTGCAGTCATAAGATGATTGTGGATTTTAGGAGAAGTACCCCAGCATTACCCCTACTCACTCATCATCATGAACAGCACAGAGGCAACAGTTGAGTCATTCAGGTTTTTGGGCACTACTATCTCACAGGACCTGAAATACATAGGCTCAATTGTGAAAAAGGCCCAGGAGAGGTTTTATTTCCATCACCATTTGAGGAAGTCCAACTTGCCACCGGTGCTGCTTCTGCATTGGTTTTTATTAGATTAGATTTAATTAGATTATATCACATTTTAAAGGGGTCATATGATGCTGCTAAAAATAACATTATTTTGTGTATTTGGTGTAATGAAATGTGTTTATGCGGTTTAAAGTAAAAAAAAACACATTATTTTCCAGATACCGTACATTATTGTTTCTCCTCTATGCCCTGCCTTTTTGAAACGAGTCAATTTTTACAAAGCTCATCGGTCTGAAAAAGCGAGGTGTGCTGTGATTGGCCAGCTATCCAATGCGTTGTGATTGGCCGAATACCTCAAGCGTGAGACGGAAATGTTACGCCCCTCACATACTGTTGATGTCGTGTCCCGGCCGGAGCGACGAGACAAAAACATTAAAACCCATTACAAACGAGGCATTTGTTGCATCCAGTGGGGACATAATTACTGATTATAATGACTTATACGGTCTTGCATCGCGCCGCGTAAACATAAAACTCTGTCTGCATTTGTGATCAGAGAAATGACAAACAACAAGTGCTACTCTAGGAAAAATTGAAATCGCATCATATGACCCCTTTAAAATACTCGTAATCAGTTATTTTTTATTGATTACATGATCACATATTATTCACACAATAGCTACAAATCATTCATAATTTATTGATTATGACTGATTCTTCTTTTTCATCTTTTAAATTTTCCTTCCTAAAATAGCCTACCACTTATACAGATTCAGATAGTTTTCTACCTATAGTGATGTGGCTATAATGACTATAATGAGCACCGGATTTACAAAAATAATTTTCAAATTTAACAACATTTCAAATTCTCAACATTTCAACATTACATCAACTATATTGCTAACATATTCATTTTTATTTGAATTATCACTCTTATTTAATCATGTATTACCATGTCTTTGGAAGACTTTTGTCTTTCAAACACATTAAAATGCACAAATTAATGTTATTTCTTATTTACATGTATTTTTTGTCAGATGAACCTCTTTAACTTAATACATTTACTTGAATTTAAGGTAATAAATTAATAAGTAATGCATTTGCATGCTCACAGTTCTTTGATGTTGGTTAATGGTCACATAACATGCAAACAAATAAAATATGTCATCTTTTTGAGTAAGTGTTTTATTTTGATTGTTGTTAATTTAAAATGATTTATTTTAATTTTAAATTTTTATGGTTAAATGAATTATTAGCTTTTAATTAAACTCACAAACCCCCTGCAGTTTCTTCAGGAACCCCAGTTTGGGAAACCTTGACTTCATGTTGTTAAAAACAATGAATGGAATATATTTTCTTTCTCTTTGTATTTTATATCATTACGATACAAGAATATTCTATTTAGATCAATGTAATAAACGAGTTAGCACAAAAGTAATCTAAAAAGGCCTTAAATGTGTATGTAATGAATTAAATTACTAAATTGCTCATTCATCTGAACAGACTCATTCAATCCAGACTATAGTTCTGATAGCTATTAACTTTTGCTCTTCACACCTTCACTCTAGAGGGGGCTTTCACCAAAACAATTTAGTGTCATCAGCTACTCACCCTAATGTTGTCCCAAACCTGTATGACTTCCTTTCTCTGGTGGAACACAAAAGCCATCACTACAAGAACATCAATCGAGATGTCCAGGTGTTGACAGCAGGGTATGTGCATCCAGTCATGCATTTGGCAGATGCTTTTATCCAAAGTGACTTTATACAGTACTATAACTAGTATAATGTCATATTACATACATACTGTATGTATTTCTATTCATACCTTATTACCTCTAAGTACTGAGTTTTGTGTTCCTGCCGAGTCTTTCCTCTGGCGCTGCCTCTCCTGTGTTCAAGTCCATTGCCAACTTGGAGACCGTCTCTGTGCTCATCCTTCCTGCCTGTTATTGTGTTGTCTGCCCTGCCCCACTGTTTGGACTATGTTTCACACCTCACTCTGCTTGCTGTCTCTAGTCTACTGTCTTTGCATCTGGGTATCATCGCTTGCAGAGCCCTGACTGTTACTGGGTGCAGAGAACATGACTGAACTAGTTAACTCTGGTTTAGTCTGCTTCAAAATGCCCAGTTGGTATTTCTGACATTACATCTCCAAACATGCTGCTTTGGTGTTTTGGACCAATTTTTTAAGAGATTCATCTCAAACAGCCTGGTCGCAATATGGAGCTATTCTAGTTACCTTTATAGTGTGTCCATTAATTCATATTTTAGTGCTGTGGTACATTCCCAAAGCTTGAATTATGGGCCAATAGATTATTAATGAAATATTTTGTTAGACTGAAGTGATTTATGTCTGGCTCTATGAACATTTACCTCTGCATATCACCTGCATCACAAAGCTGTTGCTCAACACAAAGTTATTGTTATTGGTTGTTTAAATGTCACTTTGAATCCTTTATTATTTTTGCACTGAAATGGTCTGTGCTGAGACAAAAAAAATTACAGTAAATATTTTGCATTAATAGTTTTGAAATTTCAAGGTGGTTAAATTTTTTTTTTAGTTTATAAACAAACATAGATGTGTGTTCTTTTTTATTTGAATAAATATTGTAACATCGTAATAAAAACACCCAAAAGTATGTTTAAAAACTAATAATGTCAAGGTTACCAAAGCAGTTCCACTTTAAATGTAAAAATAAGTGTTTATCAGGTTAATTTTAATCAGGCAAGTTAGACTGTGCTTCCTTTTTAAGACACAACAAAATGTAGCATATTATTTTATGAAAGTAGAATTATATCATAGCTGTCTTTTAAATAATAAAAAAAAAACTTAACAGAAAATGTAAAGGTAAAGTGTGAAATTATTACACCATTACTGATGCCAAATAGTATTGCAGAAACCTGCCAAAGTTCTATACATTTCCCTTGCAGGAGTTGAACAGTGACAACATGAGGTTAATTCTTAGGCCAGTCACAGCACAAGCAGTCGGGAGTGAAGACGGTCCCAACAGAACAATCCATTTTAATGGGCATGCCATTAGAACACTGAATGAAAGTCGCCGGGTCATCTGGGTTTACGTATGACCCATCCGTTTTGGCAACACAGAACTCTGAGGGAACTGTCGGGACAACATGAGGTCTTGTGGCATGAGATACAGCAGTGGATGCTGTTGCTGTTGAGACAGGTGGGAAATCTGGAGGAAGAAATTTGAATTTGATTTAAACTTGTGACAGATTGAGACACAGACCTGACTGTAGATTATCTATTCTTTTTATCATCTTAAAAAGTACTTAAAAAGGCAAAATTATAATGATTTATCAGATGTATGGAAGCTCATTTTTGCCACATAAGAAAAAAATCATGGATTGGTAAATCATAATTATGACATAATAGGATACTAAGTCATTATGAGATCATAATTGTGAATCTCAGTTTCTACATTGTCTTATAATTATAACGTAGTATCTCATCATTTCAAATTCTTGTCTCATAATTATAAAGTACGTTTTTTTTTTTATAGACTTCATGTCATCATTATGATTTACCAAAGCATGATTCTTTTCATCTGTGACAAAAATGGCCTTGATTAAGATATGAGATGTACCTATATTAAGAAGTGTGCTGAGATGTCCAATGAGAGGGTATTTGCCCTGCTCACAGAACTGTCCTGTAAAGTCATCAAGATCCAGAGCCCAGACGAAAGCTCCTCCAAACCTGTTCTCCTTTAGGTAGTTCACCTGATGCAGAACAGATTTTGAACATGAGAGCTGCATTACAGTTTATCTATTTTCCAAACCTTTGTGACTTATTTACCTTAGTCTCAAAGCTTTCCTTGTTGTCGAATCCCACCCATTCAAGTCCTTTTGTTGCATAAGGAACTTTCTTATCATCAATCCATTTCACAGAGGTTCCTTGAAGAAAAGTACAGACCTGATGGGAGAATATCGGTTCATAACTCTTCTGATTTTATTTTGCACAATCAAATAACAAGCTGTAAAGTAAGTGCATGTGTTCAGGTTGAAGGTAAGACCTCATAATAGGACCAGAATCCGGCCTCTCTGGTGTATTTTCCAGCTGATCCAGGACCACTAGCTGGAGCTCCAGCTCCACTGGCTCCAGACAGAGCAGACAGGCGAAATGTTCTTCCATATGTTGCAAAGCCCATCCTCAGCTTCTCCACAGGAGTGCCCTGATCTCTCCAGTATCTCATTGCAAAATCCTGCATTGTTATGACAAATGACTTATTTTTCCTGTTGCATGTTTCCAGCTTCTTGTTATTTGCAATGACTCACAGTATCATTCACAAGCCATTTATGATATACATGAAGTTATATTTCAGAGGTTAAGAATACAGTAGGATATATGGACGTCTTACAGTATTATAGTAGATGTTGTCTCCTTTGTACCCAGAGCCACGGTACAGAGGACTGTTGTGCCCGGTGACACTTTCCCATGAGCCGTGGAAGTCATAGGTCATCACATTAATGAAGTCCAAACACCTGCATTACCAGAAGGCAAACACAAGTTGAGTCATCAGTTCAGACTCGAGACATTCAAGCAAATAATGAGGCAGACTGTGTGGGTCTTGGCCAGACTACATATTCATTTGATTCATATTCATTCATTTAAAAATTCTTCAGAAGACATACTTGGCAATTTCTGCAATTTCATAACCAGCATCAATGGTTCCTTTCCCAGCAGCCACTGCAGCAGTGAGCATGAGTCTGGGGCGCCCAGTGGCAGCACTCTCTGCCTCGTAAGCTTCCAAGAGCTCCTGTTACAAAGTAAATTATAATGAAACAATTTTGAATCTGGGATTCAAAATCTAATATAAATCTGGAAATAAACAAAGTTTTTGGATTAATTTTTTTTTTAAATGTTATGAGGTAAAATGAATAAGACATATTTCACATTTTACACTATTTCTAGGCCACTTATCAATTTATAAAATTTGTGGCATTGATCATGACTCTTTTTACAGATGGTCAGATGTTTTTCTTTCACTGAAGCTCAAGATACTCAGCCCCCTTGAGGTTTAAAACAAACTTGTGGAGTTCTTATAACTTGTGGAGTTCAAATACTTAAAAAAGAAAAGAGTATTTTCACCGGTGGATTTGTGTACATGCATAATAATTCTTTCTCTGATTATCGATTAGCTTTATTGTTTTTTACTTAAACATTCAACCATGTTATCATCTCATCCTGTAAACAGCATAATTTAGATTTTAAAAACTACTGTATTGTGTAAAAAAAAATCTGTAAATACTGCAGTACCTTGCAGAGCAGAGTGAACCTTTGCTTGTCTTCTGGAGGACTTCCACGGGAACCCGGATACTCCCAGTCCAGATCCAGACCATCAAAGCCATGTTTCCTCAGAAATGTGATGGAGGACTGAATAAACGTCCGCCTGTTTGCTGATGTTGACACCACGATACTAAACCTGACGAGAAGTTCCATGAAGATGAAATAAACAGTTATGTTTCACACACATCCTTCAAAATTCAGTGTTTTAAGCAGGATTCTTACTGTTCTGTGCCAAAGTTCCATCCTCCGACAGCCAAGAGAGTTTTCAAGCCGGGATTTCTGTCACGTCAAATATTTGTATCTTTATTCGCTGTAATGTCTCTGACAAATTATCACTACACTCTTAAAAATAAAGGTTCCAAAACAGGGTGTTCACAGCGATGCCATAGAAGAACTTTCAGTGAACAGTTCTTAAAATAACCGTTTTTTCTTAGTGTGAAGAACATTTTAATAATCTAAAGAACCTTTTTTTCACTGTAAAGAACCTTTTGTGGAATGAAAACATGGATGGTAACGGTCCTTTGTGGAACCATTGATGCCAATAAAGAACCTTTATTTTTAAGAGTGTATTCAAAACTACATAATGCATTCTATTCGATTACAAAATGCATCCACAAACAAAACATCAGATAGCACATACCTTTCCTTTAGTCCATTGAAAGATTTGAAGAGAGTTTCATCATTCCATTCAAAAGTGGTCAACTCATTTGCCTTGTTAATAACGGAAAAAGCATAAATTAAATGAGTGCACAGATGTGGATCCACATTTTCTGGCATGTACTTGCCAATATCAGGTCTGTACTGAGACCAGTTTGTGAAGTAGCATGCCAGTTGGGAGGCCCATCCTGAAATACATAATACATACATTTATAATCTAACATATAGTAATACAATATATAATTATTAATTACAATAAATATTAGAAATATTATTAAAAGCAATTATTATTATATTTATTATTTCCATGACCCTACGTAAGAAAAGCGGGTTGCAGAATGGATCATTTATTATTAGAAGTAGTATATAGTGATTTTTGAATATAGTATTTAGGAATGAAACAACAAATTAAAAGAAAATTACCAAAGTGACACAATGCCAGGGAAAAGCCTGAAACAAGATAAAAAGAAATGTTAACATATAAAAGACTCCAAGGCCATCACGCTCTTAAAAATTTATTCTGTAAGATCAACAATCCCTTACCAGCTAGAAAAAAAAATGTGGACATCGTAATGTGATGGTCATAGGCCTATCAGTCAAGAAACTCTGTCTGCTACTGCTGTATGAAAGACAGAAGTTATCGTTTATATAACCCCCAACACACAGAACTTCTAGCATAATACCAATGATTAACCAAAAACAAGAACACACATTAATTTCCCTAAAATAACTGTTCCCTGTCATCTGCCCTGGATGTTATCACACAATGCATTGCATTATAACAGTCTTAAGGTTTTGTACATTCTGACTGTAGGAGCGTTTGGTCCATTTTTTAAAGGGGTCATATGATGTTGCTAAAAAGAACATTATAGTAGTTTCACTTTCACAAAGAAACACAGCATCACACACGGCGGGCTTGAGTGAGCGGAGGCCTAGAGTGAGCAGAGGCCGGCGGCCTAGATAGTGAGGAATGGCCGGCGGGTTAGAGAGAGCGGCGGCCGGTGGATTCGACGAAGGAGCGTCTGGCGGGCTTGCGGCAACCACATGTGATGACCCCGGCCTATTCAATAACTGAGTTCAGTGAATCAAATGTCTAATTTGAACAGTCATTTCAAAAATACAGGCGCTCTCAAAACATATTAAGTTATACTGATCCAAAACTACATCTACTGCAAAGAATATACGTTAATCAAAAAAGACTGTAAAATATCCTTAGATTTACATTTTATCCAAAACAACTAGAGGAAAATAAACAAACTGTCATATAGAGACAACAATATTCATAGTGTACAATGCCAGGTTTATTAGAAATCTAGATTAGGAGGCAAGCTAGAGTAGAGGGGAAATTAAGAAAAGAAAGGGAAAGATTTTTTTTTAAAATCTCTATGAAACACAACTTTCAGGCAACAATATAATGCACCATTAATTCATATTACAAATCTTCGACTCAGTAACATTACGATGCTCCCGGTGTCGACATATTCAGTGCACATCCGGTCTGATCACCTGCTCTTCATGCTTCAAGGATCTGAAAAGTGTGTCATCATTCCATTTGTATGTTAGAAGCTCATTTGAATAGTCAGTAATAAAAGTTTCACTGTTATGGTGATGATACTCAGCTCTATATTTCTTCATGGCCAGACGGAACATACCAATTCACAAAACCAACAGAATACAGTTGATATTAAAAACTGGATGAGTAGTAATTTCCTACTGTTAATTATCGAACCAAAAACCTCAGCATGTAATAACCTAGAACACTGTCTAACACTTGATGGTTGCTCTGTTAATTCTTCATCATCAGTTAGGTGCTATTTGATAGCAATCTTTCCTTTGAAAGACACATTTCGACAGATCCTCTTCTAAGACCTTGTCACCTCGAGACCACGGGAACCGGACAAATCCTCTGCTTAATCTGATTTGTGTCTTGTGACTTGTGAAATATGAGGCATTAGTTTTGCATGTCATCCTGTTGGCACACAACTTGTAGATCCTTACAATAAGCTTTCATTAGTAACTGATAAAGCAGATGTTGGCATGTACTACAAAAAAAAAAAAATGTACAAGGTAACCTACCCCTGTCCACATTGTTGTATTGCTGAGCAGGGTTACAACCAGTGATTTACAGACCTCTGATATGAGAACCACAATGAACAAAGTAATTGTCAAAGATAATGTCAGGTTAGTCTTTAACACTTGTTCTGCGTGATTATGTTTATCTTTATGGCCCAAATAAACTGACAGGATGGATGATCACAGCTGCCACTTTCATTTGCACTGGAGTTGAAACCTCCAAATGACTCCAAATAACAATGCTAAACATTTAAATGGTAACCTTAAATTTGAATCTATTATGTGCTTAACCCAGACATTACCCCTAATCTATCCTGTGTGTCTCTTTAACACAATTTGACTTGTTGGTCTCCCAGGGTCAAATAAAGCTGCTTTTTGCACAGAGGAAAAAGGAACAAGCCTAAGCATATAAAATAATCTGTTATAAAACAATTAAGAAAACAGACATTAAACAGTGTGTGGTAATATTTCACTTCCCTGATTTGTGAACTTCCTTCTATGATTGCACAGAATGCTGTATTATATATGTTAAGTAGCACTAAATATCACAAGCAAATCACGCAATGTTCATTTAGCACAGGAAATGTGACTCAGACATGAAATAAATCTCTGAACTTGTATGCCCTTACTGTAAATTTACATGATTATCAGCACTGGTATTGTTAGACATGTTTTTTTTTTCTGTTTCGTGATCAAAAAACGAAACGTAATATGCAATTTACAGAGACTGTTCTTTCTCAATGTTTGAACACAGGTCAGGTGTGTAAGCGTGTTCATGTCGTGTTGAGGATCTGGGCAGTTCATTCTGCCCTCTAATGGAGAATATTGGCATATCAGACTCAAAATCTAACTGACCATCTGTTTATCCTCCCCAACGATCGAAAGGAATTTATGACTGTTTGGGAATGTGTTTTTGCGTGTGGGTCCGTTGAAACTGTTCAAAACTATGTGCTTTAAACTTCAAATTGTGAAACGGTGTATTGCTTGTTAAACGGGAGTCAAAAGACGTTTTTATAAAAGTTTTTTTTACACACATTTCAAGAAAAACATCAAACATACACACTATATAAACAATGTAATGACTGTTTTTTTCAAGAAAAGAGTAAAAAACGAGTCAAGACGAGCATTTAAGTGCTGTTAAACAATTTAAAAACTAGTTAGAGTTTGACAAAGTTAAAGAAAAAGAAAAAGTAGGCTACTGACCATCTTACCGAGATCTAAAACAAAAAAGGTATCAGATACGTTCGTTAAACAATATGGCACTTTTTCTATGTTACAATTTTAAAACGCTAACGTTTGTTACAAGTTAGAAAAGAAAAGAAAAAATGAGCGTGTTTACATGCACGTTCTTAAGCCGATTATGCTTAATAAACCGAAAACGCACATGGTCATGTAAACGCAGTAACCCGTTTTCTTTTATCGGAGTAAGGTCATAAACGGCGTAAGCATAACCCGGTCGCAACAGGTAGTTTTTTGCCTCTTACTCCGATTTCACGCGGCATGTAAACGCAATAACCTGCTTTCTGTCGGCTTATTGAAGTGCGCATGTGTGATACGTGACAGGAACGCACCGTTAGTGCAGATTTAAGCGCATCTAGACCGAGCAAACGTCTTGCAGTAAAGAAAGAAGGAAATACATAACAAAAGCAGACTTTTTCATGCCTCAGAAAATGATAAAAATGTGTTCTCATCTCGTGCAGCAGAAGTAGAAGTGGTTCAGTCACAATGCTGCGTTTATTACTGCATGAGAGGATAATATATGAGCTGTAGCCTAAGTTTCCCGACATGTTGCAAGCTTAATTTAACATCACAACTGACAAACATATGGAATACTAGGAGTCAGATACGCAAATGATTATATTTTGACGTCACTACAAGGAAATAACCAGATTTATTAATAAAGTAATGTAAACGCAGCTTACTTGCGTTGTCAGGTTACTGATGTGCATGTAAACGGGGAAAACTGGTTATTTTAATAAGCTGATATTTGTGAGTTATCAGCTTACTGGTGTGCATGTAAACGTGCTCATTTTAATGCTGACTATCTTGCCGTATTTTAAAACAAAAAATATCAGACCGTTTAAGCGCCAGTAGTCAAAATCTGTTGTACTCTACCATTAGCTACAATTTAAAAACTAGTTAGAGTTTTGTCACAAGCTTAAAGAAAATAAAAAGACCTGCAAATCTTACGTTGTTTCCGTCAGATACATCCTCACTCGACTGTGTGTGTCAATACTCACAGTGTGTCAGTACTCACAGTATGTTAATACTCACAGTGTGTCAATACTCACAGTGTGTCAATACTCACAGTGTGTTAATACTCACTCACAGTGTTAATACTCACAGTGTGTCAATACTCACAGTATGTTAATACTCACAGTGTGTTAATACTCACAGTGTATCAATACTCGGGATGAGCTCAGGAGCGCAGCGCACCGGGCAGGCCACACCTACAACCCGCCCCTAACAGAGGAGGAGAGACCGACGCAAAGATTCAAACAAAATAATGTTTTTAAATTAAAAAGGGTTGTTCTTAATAAATCAATATCATTTCTTAATTGATGAAAATATTCGACCTGTTTTTAACATTAGACCACACTTTTTTCACTTTAAAAATTAGCCTATAGGCCTACAAGTTTTTCTTCTAAACAAAGGCCCTCCTAAGCCACAGGGAAATGTTGATTTATTTTAGTTTATTTAGTTATTCACACTTAATTCAGCTATTCCTTTAATCTGTCTTTTATTTTTGTCAATCTTAATTTGCGGTGTGGTAGGCTATAACAGTTTGAACAGATATACGCACGTAAAAATAAGACAGGATTACTCTTTGATTTTCCGTCTGTAACACTTGTGGCGTGTTATCTATCAATTAAAACAGACATACGTAATTAAACGCCTAAAGTTTTTACAACATGGTACGAAATGTAAATATAATACACGAACAGTTGGTGGTTGCCATTGACTTCCATGGTATTTTTTTTTCCTACTATGGAAGTCAATGGCAACCACCAACTGTTTGATTACCAGCAATCTTCAAAATATCTTCTTTTATGTTCAACATAAGAAAGCAACTCATACAGGTTTGGAACGACATGAGGGTGAGTAAATGATGACAGAATTTTTTAGGGTTTTGCCCAGAACAGAACCATTCCGCTAAATCCAACTGTATACTAAGTATCAATCATTATGACGATAGTGGTCCTGACAGAACTTCAACTCGATACAAGTAGCAGCGTGATCTTTATTGAAGATACTACAGTTTTGGCGACAACGATGAAGCAGAAACTGCTGGATGACCACGGATTGAGGAGATGAAAAAGAGCATTGTGCTGATTACTGGCTGTGGGAGAAATAAAAGTGTCTAAAGGATTGAGAGAAGAAGAGGAACAATGGCTACAGGAACTATTGGCTCACTAGCAGCGTTTGATGCAAAAACTCAATCGTTGGAAGAATATAGGCCTACTGAAATACTGGAGCATTTTTTGTGGCTAATGGAATCGAGGATGAGGGTATGCAAAGAGCTATTCTCATAAGTATTGTGGGAGCACAGACTTATAGTGTGATGCAAAATCTTCTCAGCTCAACAAATTCAAGTGAAAAGACTTATCAGCAGCTGGTAACTATGCTGGAAAATCATTTTAATCCTTAGCCAAGTGAGATTGCTCGAGTGCTCGATTTGCAAAATAAATCCAGCGGACAGGCATGTAACAGCGTCATGTTCAAGTCAAGGAAATCTGATCATGGAGTGAAGGGAGAAACAAGTGGACAAAAAGAAATCAGAGAATGTCCCTGTTGAAAAAAACAGCATATGCTGGTTAGGTATGTTTTGACGCTGGGATGCTGGTTTAAGCTGGTCCTTTGCTGGTTTATGCTGGTCCTTTTGCTGGTTTATGCTGGTCATGTGCTGGCAAAGGACCAGCATAAACCAGCAAAAGGACCAGCATAAACCAGCAAAGGACCAGCTTAAACCAGCAAAGGACCAGTTTAAACCAGCAAAGGACCAGCATCCCAGCATCAAAACATACCTAACCAGCATATGCTGGTTTTTTCAACAGGGGTTACAGGTGCTGTGGGGGAAAAAAATCACAAGGCCAATGAATGCAGATTCAAGAAGGAAAAATGTTACATGTGTGGAAAAATAGCCCATATCGCTAGGGCCTGTCGCAACAAAGGCGAACAGAGTGGATAAACTGTAACTAAAACAAAAGGAAAAAGTGTGTGTCCACATCGAGCATTCAATGTTAGTGAAAATAATAATGACAGTGATGAATCTGAAGAAACATTCACTTTGGCATGTGTAAAAAGTAATTGAAAAAAGTGAAGCCCCTCACTGTTGAGTTATATGTTGATGGCAGGCTTGTAAACGTTGAGATTGATACAGGCTGGAACTTAAACAGGAGAGACCTGAGTCATCACCTGAGGGCCACCTTACTAAAAAGCAGAGGAATGCTGCAGACCAGGAGAGCCAGGAGTCATCTTCTGAGAGAACAAGCCCTCAAAGACCACAGGGCAAAAAAGAAATAAATAAATATTCCAGATGCCCTCTGTGCAAAATATATTATCATGATATTAGGCAACATTTTGCACAAAATCATAAATAGAGAAGAAACTAATCTTCTTGTATCATATTCAACGGAAAGCTGACATGCCCACTTTGTCAGATTGAAGGGTTTGGCAAGTCAGTTGGAGATGTTCCATGCAGGAAATATGCAGTGTTTATGTCTGTTGCTGTGACTGCTGCAAACAGAAAGGAAAATGTTAACTTCAACTCAATACAGGTAGCAGTGTGACCTTTATTGAAGATACTACACTGATTTTATTTAAAAAAAAAAAATGCAGTCCTTTTCACTAATTCTGTTAAAGTTCTGTTCTTATGAATACTTGTAAGAGAGGTAATAGGGCACCAAGTGTCATCAAATTTGATTTATTGCCCCTCATAAAAATTCCACCCCCACCCACCATAACTGGACACCTGTCTTGTACACCCCCACCACCCGTCTAAAGTAACAATTCACACAAATATGAAAACACTCTTATTTGTTTACTTACTCTCATGTACTCTCACAGATGTGAGCTTCAGAGGAAGGCAAGATTATATATTTTGATCTGTTCCTCACACAAATCTGTAATATGACTTTAGAAGAGTTGGAAGATACAGTGAATGACTCACACAGAACACTTTTATGGTGCTTTTATATTGTGTTTTTGCTCTATTTGGAGCATGATAGACCCTGGTCACTGAACTGTTATGACCTTTACTTCAGTTATGACAAAGACATTCATTATTTTGATGCATTTTAATAACTGAAGCACTACACATATGATAGTACTCTTAACAGACTCAAAAAAAGAAATAAAAAAAACGATGTACATCATACTATAATAAGCAGCGAAAGGTTAGATTGTATTCTGTGTGAGAATAAATGGTTTGTTGTCCATTAATGTGACCTACAGTACAGCAAACTCACAAAAATACAAGTCTGCTATTGAAAAATAAAATATACATGAATTAGTAGCAACTATCAGTGAGATCAACCACTGGTTAAACAGCAAAGCACTGTGGAGTTCTTGATGCTCAACATATGTCTGTGTAATTAAATCTGTGTGAAATGATCCTGAATGTTATTTTATAAAATGAACATGAGTTTGTTCAATGAATCAAGCTTCCATCAGCCGTTTCTTTTCAGTCTTCTTATCAACATGATAAACACATCTTCGCTTGGCTTCCTCTCACATGATTTGTGGATTTGAAAAACACTGATTGGTACTTTTACTGTAAATCACCAGAAACACCGGTTTACCTTTAAATCACACCTCTACTCATTTGCAGACTGTCCGACAGATTAAACAGATCATAATCTTGTGTTGTGTGTTTTGAGGTCTGTGTAAAGTTGGTTTCAGTAGGACACTGTAGGCATGCCACCATGAGCTCTAAGCAAAAGAGTAGATGGCCACAGGAGACGTGGGCTCAGAGCTGTCATGGTATGGGCTTCTGTCCATGTTCCTCTTACTGACGCCTGTGTACTCGCCGATGAAAGAGCCATCCTCGTTAAACTCGATCTCTTCACCCTCACCGTACTCCATGAGGCTGTCGTCACTGTTCGTTCTCCTGCCAATGTGCTCGATCGCACCTTGACTGCGTCCCTGTCGATTTTCTTCCTCACTGAGGAGGAAATTATTAATTTGAGGCTAATTTTACAGGGAAGATCTTTCTTATTGCAAACAAAGCACATAAAGCTTAAAGAGATGCATACCGTCTGGTATAGGGCATTGTGGACACTCGTGTTATCCTGATATAGAAGCCAAAAGGTCACAATTAATATAATGTGAAGCAGCAAACATAAACATTACATACAAAACATAAAACATGTGTCAGTAAAAAAATACACTACCGTTCAAAGGTTTGTGGTCAGTAAGTTTTTTTATGCTAACCAAGGCTGCATTTAAAAACATTAATATTGTAAAATATTAATACAATTAAAAACAATTGTTTTCTATTTGAATATATTTTAAAAATTAATTTATTCCTGTGGTGGCAAAGCCACGTTTTCAGCATCATTACTCCAGTCTTCAGTGTCACATGATACTTCAGAAATCATTCTCATAAGCTGATTTGCTGCTCAAGAAACATTCAAGTTCACATTTATCAATGTGTACTGTATAATATTTTTGTGGAAACTGTGATACATTCTTTGATGAGCAGAAAGTTAAAAAGAACAGCAATTATTTGAAATTGAACTCTTTTTCAAATTATTATTATAAATATTCTTACTTTTGAACAATTTAATGCATCTGCTGATTAAAAGTATTCATTTCCCAAACCATTGAACAGTAGTGTAAAAATGGTTTAAAAAACACAATCGTTAGACTGGAATACTTGTAGTGTATTAAAGTACTGTAGTAAAAATATAAGGCCATTTAATTAAACAACCAAAAAAAAAAGTCAACACTGTTAAAAATGACATGAATCATACCTCTCAAGAGACCTTCAGGGGTCCAATCGCAAAAGACATAAAACAAAAATAAAGGAGGAATAAACAACGTGAGAAATGTGTGATGGATGGAGTGATGAAAAAGGAACAATTATTGTGGTATACAGAACATACTGCAAATCAACCTGTGCTAATGTGATTATATTATGATGTAAATTATAGGATTGATTAATTTTTCATCCTCACATGCTGTTTTTATGTAAGTGCATCACTGAAAATAAAGTGTGTCTGTAGTAAATAAACTTAAGAAAACTTTTAACATTTTCAAAATCAAACAAAGTCACCTGTAATCAAACGTTCCATTCTCTCTATCATCCATTGGCTCCAGTGCAAAGTCTCTCTTGTCCCGCACTTATAAAAAAAAAAAATATCAAAATAATGCTTTGCCACGTATATTATATATAATGCATAATAATTACATGCAACTTGTCTCAAGTCCTTTTTATCGCACCTGGGTACTTTCCTCCTCGGCTCCTCTTGATGAAAAAGACTATGAGCATGATAAGAACAAGGAGAGCGACTGCACACATTAAGCCAATGAACCAACCCTGCGTCACAATGTCCACTTGATCCCGGGTATATTCTGTTCATGCACACAGCCAATCATGCAGACATGTTAGGAATTATGTTTACAGAACAATGACCATATGAATGTAAACGAAGACACCTTACCCTCAGTTGTAAAATGGGGTGATTCCTCTGTGAACGCCTCCCCGACTCCAACCTCGGTTTGTGCTGCCAGTGAGAACTTGTATCGCGTGTAACGGTCAAATCGCCGCAAGGAGAAGTAGGTGATGTTCGGAGGAACGTATTCAACCTGGATTCTGTCGCCCAGGGTGACGTTCACTACAGAGAAATTGTGATCACAGTCTTGTAAGGCTAGATACCATTAAGATCCCTGATTTGTGTGGTCATTTAGACATTTTCTAGTAATAAACAAACAACAAAATGTTAATGATTACAAAATAAAATAAAATAAAATGCTTCAGAAAAAATACAAATAATGTCATAATTTTAAGTAATGCTATTTGGGGGGAAAGACATGCAATTTTTGGGCATTTTTGATAATAAAAAATAATGTTTTTTACCACAGTAAACTAAATATTAGTTCAAGAGACCGTCAAAATGATGATGTCATGAGAACAGTTTATATAATTTACACATATACTACCATTCAAAAGTTTATAGTCATTAATTTTTTTTAAATAAATTAATATTTTATTTAGCAAGAATGCATTAAATTGATTAGCAATAAAGACATTTATAAAGCTACAAAAGATTTCCATTTTAAATAAATTCTGTTCTTTTGAAATTTCTATTCATAAAAAAAAATAAAAAATCCTGGAAAAAGGTAACACGATTTCCACAAAAATATTAAGCAGCACAACTGTTTTCAACATGGATAATAATAAGAAATATTTTTTGAGTATCAAATCAGCATATTAGAACGATTTCTGAAGGAGCATGTGGCACTGAAGACTGGAGTAATGATGCTGAAAATTCAGATTTGCCATAACAGGAATAAATTACTTTTCAAAATACATTAAAATAGAAAACATTTTTAAATTGTAATAAGATTTCACAGTATTACTATCAGACTGTATTTTTGATCAAATAAATTCAGCCTTGGTGAGCTGAATAGATTTCTTTCCAACAAATTTGGGTGTCAGACAAAACTGAATTTGTGACTCTAATGCTTTTTAAAAAGTCATGAGAAGTGATGTAAGTGCACTTACATGTCTGATATTTGAGAATATATCCGGTCAGAATGCCATTGGGTTCTGCAGGTTCTTCCCAGTCCAGGTAAATGGTGTCATAGTGGCGGTGCATGATTCTGAATGATCTGGGAATTGAGGGCACTACAGTGGAAAGGAAGGTGCATGTAAGAAGTCAAGTATGTGTTCGATGTGTTATAATGTTAAGTGAACAGTTTAATACCTCCTTCAGGCGTCTGAAACTCAATGGTGTTGCTGGGCGGACCCTCATAGCGATTATTGGCCACTACAATATACATTCTGTAGTTACTATACGGTACAAGACCAGTCAGGGTCCCAGACAAACGAGGTCCATTAGCTTTAAAACTCTTGGTCTTAATCCTCCTGCTCACAGTGTGCCAGGGCAGGCGACTGTTCTCTCTCCAGTAATAAACCTGAGAAACCAACCACAGCTCCTTCAGCAGCCCATAACATTTACTGCATGCAAATGAACTGACCTGTGCATCTAAGAAGGCATACTTTGTACTCCTTTATTTCACCCATGATGTCAGCTCGTGACACTGGTTCCCAATGGACTGTCAGCGTTGAGCTCTCGATGTCTGACACGCTCAGGTCAGATGGAGCAGCAACAGGACCTGTTAGAGAACCCAATATGAGTGAAACACTGACTCACATCTCTTTTTCTAATGTATGTTGAACAGAACTTTAGGGTTAATGAAGTAGATGTGAACTTACGGTCCTCCCCAGAGTAGCCAAGCACAATAGTGGATTCTGGGCCATAGCCGAAGAAGTTGACGGCCTGAACTTTAATCTCATAGGGTGTGAAGGTGTCAGTGTCATAGATGATGTAGCTACACCACCAGTATGTTGTGTAGTTCTTCCACTCTTCCCTTGAATCCCTTCGTCTCCACCAAACCATGTAGCCCAGTTTCGGCCCATTCCATTCTCTGTACTCCAGTGGCTTCAGACACAACCAATACATCACAGTTAATATAAATCATATGCATGAGATTACATCACAGTCAGCATCTCTGACTACAATCAATCAACAGTACATCACCTCCCAGCTGATCTCCATGTTATTTCTGAACACTCCACTTCCCATTCCTTGGATGTTCCTTGGGATGGCATCAGGCACTAAAGACACAAAACATAACTCAATATATAACATAACATAACATAACATAACATAACATAACATAACATAATAATATACCATTCAAAGTTTTTTTTTAAAGAAATTGATACAGTTATTCAGCAAGGATGCATTCAATTTATCAAAAGTTACAGTAAAAAACATTTATAATATTACAAAAGATTTCTATTTTAAATAAATGCTGTTATTTCGAATGTTTTATTCATCAAAGTATCTTGAAAACATTTATCATGGTTTCCACAAAAATATTAAGCAGCACAACTGTTTTCAACATCGATAATAATAATAAATGTTTCTTGAGCAGCAAATCTGTATATTAGAATAATTTTTAAAGATTAATGTGACACTGAAGACTGGAGTAATGATGCTGAAACTTCAGCTTTGCGTCACAGGAATAAATTACATTTTACATTATATAAAACATAGAAAACAGCCATTCTAAAATATTTCACAATAATGGCCTGTTCACACCAAGAACGATAACTATATTGATAACTATATAAGTGTCCATGCCAACGTATGATAACATTTTGTTTATTATAAGCATATGCTGCAGTTTTGTTGTCTGTCTCTTTAAATGTCAAAGCTCTTTAAAATCAGGTGGATTCTGATTGGCTGTTAACGTTTTTATCATTCATCATTCTGAAAGTGATTCCTCTGTGTTGTAATCATTATAGTTGTGGTGTGGACTTTGCTACTATTTTAAAATTTAGAATTTTTTTTTAAACTATATCTTTATTGTTATCATTATAGTTGTCGTCCTTGGTGTGAATGGACCTTGTCTGTAGTTGTGATTGACAAAAAAAAAAATCTTACCGACCCCAAAATTTTGAACGAGAATAGAATAGAATAGAACAGAACAGAACAATAGAATAAGGACCTACCAGCTCCTCCTGTCTGGTAGTATTCAGATGGCCAGCTGGGTTTACTGGGACCTATACCGTTTACAGCGATGACCCGGAATCTGTACTCTACAAACGGTGTCAGCTGTAAAATGACAGAGTTTAGGCTCCCCGGGTAGCTGGACAGGTTCTTCCAGCCGCTTGGCAGCAGCCAATAGTCTGCAAGGAGATCTTCGGTATATTGAACCAGGTACTCTAAAAGAGAATTCATTCAGAATTATGTCATTGTAAGGCTAGATTGTTTCACATTTTTGTTTGCATCTATGTTTATGTAGATGTGTGTGCCTTTAATAGGACTGTGGTTGCTCAGTCCTGGTACCCAGGTGAGTCTAACGCTCCTCTCTGATGGGTCTGATATCTCTAGGTCACTGGGCGGGTCTGGACGATCTGAAAGCAAAAGTATACATGAATAATATGCTCATGTTTATACTGCATACATGTATAGAAATGGTATATGTGCTAGTACCCATCACAGTGAGTTTGGCTGAGGCAGTGACCTCCTCCAGTTCACTTTTAACCCTGCAGGTGTAGACGCCTTCATCTCGTCTGTACACATCAGCAATGCTCAGAGAATCCTCATCCTTGGTCATCCTGTAAGACACAAAGCAGTCAAATACAGTCTCTTTTACTGCAGTAAACCACTAGAATAATTAATGAAGTAATTAATGAATTAAAACCACTAGAATAATTAATTAATTAATGTTACATCTGTGCCTGTGGCCAGATGTGACAATTTGTTGTGTTTACCTCCTTCCTAAGATCAAGAACTTCTTGTCCTTAAGCCAAGTGACGGTGACATCCAGAGTTGAGTCAAATTTAATCTTACAATCAAAACGAGCCAGACTTCCTCTTATGACTACAGTATTGTGTGGGGCACGAACGATTTTAATGGGCTCTATAAAATAAAAATACATTTAGTCTTCAAACAATCAGGTCAACTTGGGTTATTATGACACATAAAACATTAAGTAAAATGGAGAATCAAGTATCTGTAAAGCAAAAAGTTTGAATTTTCTTCTTGGCTAATTATTTTGATGTCTTAAATGGACACAGGTGCATATGAAATATAGGTATGTTAGGTAGACATTTCAAAGAAGAAACTCTTCTAGATACTGACCTTTGACCTCTAGTTGGACCTCCTTCTCATCTCGTCCAATGACATTGCTTGCAACACACACATAGCTTCCCTGATCTTGTAGCTTTGTATTTCTGATTTCCAGTGTACCATTTGGAAGAATCCTATGACGACTTCCCTCTAAGGTACCTAGTCCTCCTTTTGACCTATACACACGTTGATTGGAAACTGTGTTATGTACACTTTTGAATTTTTTTATGCAATTACTGCTTGTTTTGTTTATTCACACCATTACAATAGACATATCTCCTGTTTTTATGCTTGTATTTGTGGCAATTTAAAATGATAGTAAGACAATATATTTACCAACGCAGGTCAGGTTTCGGAGACCCAAAATATGGGCAGTCTAAATGAGTATGATTGCCTTCAGTTGTTTTAATGAGTTCATCTCTGGGACCTAACAGGCGAGGTCTCATATCTGCCGACAACATAGTAAAATTGCAATTATTCATTAAAGCTGATGGTGCATGTAAATTCTAGCTTCTTCTAGCTCTTACCCATTACAGCCAAGAAAGCGTTTGCCATGATATAGCCGTACTGGTTTGAAGCATTGCACTGGAACACAGCAGCGCTGTCTGGAACCACAGCCCTGAACGTCAAAGTGTCTCCTGAAACCTGTCTGCCTGGACTCTTAGGAGCATCTAAAGTAAACACAGAAAAAATGAGCATTAAAAAGCTTAGCAGTGCACCTGGTTCTTTATGAAGCTGTTTTTTTCCTCACCACTGATTGGCTCTCCATTAACCAGCCACTGTATCTGTGGTCGAGGAATTCCATCGGCTCTACACACTATACTACCACTGTCATCACGAGACAAAACCAGACTCTCAGGTTTCTCCACCCAGAATGGAACCGCTGCAGATGGAAAGAGAATTGAGAATAGATAGCGATCTTGATTTTGTCATTCATTAAGTAATACTTCAAATAAAATTTAGTCATTGTTTAGTCATCTTCATATTGTTCCATAATGCTTATGTTTTGGTATAGATTTGTGTTTTTGAGCACCAAATCAGCATATTATAATGATTTCTGAAGGATCATGTGACATTGAAGACTGGAGAAATTACTCCTGAAAATTCAGCTTTACCATCACAAGAATAAAGTTAAAAACTTAAGATATATCCAAATAGAAATTTATTTCAAATTGCAATAATATTTAACATTTCTGTTTTTGGTCAAACAAATGCAGCCTTACTGAGCATTAGAGACTTCCTTTAAAAATATTTTTTAATTATACAGGCCTCAAAACTTTTGAACAGTACTATGAAAATGGAAGCAGGTGTAATGTCACTTATGTTAGATGATGTTTTAAACGTCAAAGCTGATGTGATGAGGTGAAATGTGTCAAATTTGATTGTTAAATTCTTTGATTTTTAGTGAATAAAGACAAAAATGTTGGTCTGCTCCTCGCACAATGTATACGTAAAATATATAGTTGTTTGGAATGTCATTATGGTGCTTTTATAATGTGCTTTTGTTCAGTGACAGATGTGGTCTTGTCACTATGAAGCATTAACTGGAATCGTATGGAAAAGAACAGCGTAAACTTTCTTCAGATTCTCTATTTGGGTTCTATAGAAAAGAATGAACAACAGATTTTTGGGTAAATCCACATAGTGACAGTTACGAACAATAATAATAAAGTAATGAAGTATTCTACATTTGACCCTGACAGTGATGACGTGGTCCAGGCTGCCCATCCTGTTTGAAGCGGTGCAGATGTAGTCTCCTCCATCATCCATAGAGACGTTCTTTATTCTAAGTGTCTTATTAAAGTTTTCCAACTTCTTTCCTGTCATGGACATCTCCTCCCAATCTTTAGTCCACTTGATGAAGGGAGTTGGACTGCAAGAAAAAAGAGAGAATCAGAGTTACTAATGGTTAAAAGCAGGTTTCACAACAAGCTAATCAAATAATCAACTGCATTCAACTGGTCTCAGAAAACAGATATGTCATCAAAATGATATTAAAACTCACACTCCAGCAGCAAAACACTCCACAATAAGCTCTTCCCCCAGCATCGCAATGGTTGTGCTGGCGGTTCCTTTGGGTTTCAGAAACTTGGGTGCCGTATGGGCTGCCATGCGAGCTACATAGACATAAAATAAAACACAAATTTGACAGAGAACTTGACACTTTACAAACCTGGCCAAAGCAGACGTGACTAGTTAGTGGATCAGTCTGTTGAGTGTTTACAATAAAGAAGCATAAGAGTCCTAACTCACCATGGCGTTAGACTGTTAGATGGATTTAATCATGGCTCTTCCTCAAACTGAACACACACAGACAGGCATGGGGGAATATTAAACCAGATTTGCTTAAAGAATAATCCCAAAGCAGAATGAAAATAATTCATCACACAGACCTGTAAGCACCTGCAGAATGAGGGGCGGTTTCTGCTGGATGGTGTTTGTGAAGGGGAAGCGCGCAACACAGACATAGTTTGTAAGAGCATCTTCTGCTACGATACTGGAGAAGTACAGATCTCCATTTTCTGCCTTTGATACTCGACGGTCCTGACGGATTGGTGCCATGGCTGTGGAATAAAATGAAATTGGATACAAACCATAGCCAGTATATTTAAAGGTGTATTTAAGGTTCAACAAACATAACAGTTGAATTGAAGACTTGTTATACAGATACAGTACCATTTAATAGTGTGGGCTCGGTAAAATTTGTGAATGCGTTTTAAATAATTCTCTTTCAGTTTTCCTTCAATAATCACTGAAAACAGTTGTGCTGCTTAATAATTTAGTGGAAACAATGGTACAATTTTTTACATCCTAGTACAACTTAGCACTGACTCTGATGCTTCCAAAGCAACTTTAGATCATTTTAGCTTTCATATCAGAAACATCTAAGCTGGAGACTTACTGCTGTTCAGCCAGTAAGTGCCAGGTTTTGGAGGACCTACAGGAGGATTGCAGGGAAGGATGAGAGGAAGTCCAACCACCACTGAGACTGGCTCCAGATACTCCTTCAACCATGTACGGGCCTCTGATCACAGAAATGACATGTTCAAAAAACCCATTTACCAAATGCTATTGCTGTGAATTAACAATTGCATGCTGTGTAAGGGCTTACTGGAGACACGCAGGTTGATGTAACTGGACAGAGCAGAGCCAAACTCATTAGTCGCCGTGCACTGATAGACACCCTCATAGTCATTAGGACGACCCCAGAAGAAAATCTCTAATGTGCCAGAACGCCACCTCATGCTGACTTGAGGATCTCGAGCCACATTCAGGTACACTCCATTACGTGTCCATGTGAAGCTACGTGCAATAAGTGTCATTTATCAGTCAATGTATACATTTTACCTTGTGATCAATCAATATTTTAGCACTTTTTACACAACCAAACAAAGGCAAATCATAGGGAGACAAAGGCCAAAAAAGGTCTAGACATGGCAATTAACCTAGTTAGTCCAATAAAAGACTTGACATTTATTATTATATATTACAATGTGTGGACACTAAAGTGCTTGTTGGATACTTACACTGGAGGTGGATTCCCTGTTGCTTCACACTCCACTATAATAGGGTCAACAGGATCTACTATGTAGTCTTGAGGACTCTCTTTAAAGATCATTGGAGGCTGCCTGACTGTGGGGATATACAGTACACATAAAAATATAATGTTAAATGAATTAAAAGGACAACGTATGAGAATAAACAATGAACTTTGGTCACAAGGCCAGCTGTGGACAAGTTCCAAATAGCAGTTCCTCACCATCAGGAGGAATGTCCATGGCTAAAATCCATGTTTGCTGTAGGATAGTAAGTATGGCAGGAATCCTCCAACACTTCAGAGCTCTCATCTCTGCTGTGTACCTTATCGTGACCTAAAGAACAGAGAAAATACTAGCACCAGTACTAAGATAACTACAAAATACTCAAGTATTGCCCTACATATGCTTGTCTTGAATATCCTTTTTTGTTAATTCATAACTAATCTGTTTTCATAATTATTAATACTTTGTTTTGTTTTGTTTTGTATGAGTTGCGTAGAAGTTAATGGTAATCCATGAAAACGCTCGCTGCTATAGCGTTTGTAATGATGAAGCACATAAAACAAACTATCCCATATGCAAATGAATCGCTTGTTGTATTATTTTTCAGTTCCCGCCCTCTTCCGCTTTCCGCAACTGAGCCAAAAGGGTCTGGCTGCAGCTTGGCGCTTGCACTCTCAGATGTGCATTCTCAGGCTTGCACTCTTAGACACTTGCACTTCCGCTAGCGACGTCACTTGCAGTCTTTATTATTTTTTATTTTGTTCTATTTATTGATTACTTTTTGTTTGAATCTCTCAACATTTTACAACAGTAGCCAGGTGGTGAAGACAAGAAAAAAGAAACTAAATTACGAAGTCACTTGCAATAGCCACTTGCACTCTCCGACACCTGCGACGTCACTTGCAATCGACACAAATCGTGCGTGTTGTCAATGGAGACAAGACGCTGTGGTGGTGATGATTTAATGATTATTTATTTTATTTATTTATTTAGTCATTTATTAGAGGCTTTTATCCAAAGCGACTTACAAATGAGGGCAACAGAAGCAATCAATAAAAAAAAAATATATATATATATACACACACACACACACACACACAAAAATAATAAAGACTGCAAGTGACATCGCTAGCGGAAGTGCAAGTGTCTGAGAGTGCAAGCCTGAGAATGCACGTCTGAGAGTGCAAGCGCCAAGCTGCAGCCAGACCCTTCTCCAACTGAGAGCTATTTGCATTTACGCACCTCCGTACCCTGTGCGTAATCCTACTGCGTCAATGATAGTGTTACATTCAGAACAAGCACAAACGTGTTTATTTTTACATTTTAAAATGTAAAACCCGCTGAATTGTACATTACATGTGTATGTTTAATATACGATGATATTAATATGTTTAAAGAAACAGCCGTTTAATTATAAACGGACCAGATAAAAGACCAACAACAGGAAAATATTGAACTAGGCATGGATAATTTAATACGATATACATATACAAATACATAATGCACCTGTGTTTATAAAATAGCATAATTTACTTACTGCATTCTACATCACAAGTTTCCTAAAGTGGGAAAACAATAGCCTATGTGTATAATTACACAAACTAGCATAGCCTACCAACTGAACTGGAGTACCCAGGATTCACAAAATCTTCTTTATCCGTGTCAGCAGTTCATTTCACAGTGCTACAATAAAAACAAATATGATATATTATTCAAATAATGATATATTATACAAATACACATTTGTCAAGTACACCATCTGGAGATTGTTACCTTTTATATCAGCCCTGCAGTTTGTTTCCTCATTATGCTAATATTAATCTGTCATCATTGTCCCATTTTCCAAAAAAGGGCATTCCAATACCAAATGTATTTGTTGCATTCAAATAGGTCCAAAACAATGTCAATCCAAGCAGATGGCTTCTGTAATGTATACCTCTCCAACTAACATCCCTCTTCATTGTCTTCATCCATTTGCCCACTTTACCCATGAACCATGAATGACGTCCCACCCCCTCCATCTCTCTCTCTCTCTCTCTCTCTCTCTCTCTCTCTCTCAGTATACTTATGGAAGGTGTCCAAAAACAGCAAAATACATGTTAGTTATAGTGACAAAGGATTTACTGTAAAAATAGCTCTCTCTCTCTCTCTCTCTCTCTCTCTCTCTCTCAGTATACTTATGGAAGGTGTCCAAAAACAGCAAAATACATGTTAGTTATAGTGACAAAGGATTTACTGTAAAAATAGTGATTCAAGTCTTTATTTTAATTTCTGCCCTTTTATTAATTATCTTGTCATATTAACATAGGCCTTAAATAGCCAAATTCAGCTGAAAGATATTTTGCATTCTTTCTGATTATGACATCAATGTGTGGGTCTCATTGTTTGGTCCTGAAAAACTAAGCTAACTCATAATGAATGAAATGTTTGTTTCGCAGTGAAAATTTAAATGCGGTCATGCGACTCGTGACTGCATTTAAAAGAGATTTAAATCAGCTTTAATAAACTGGTACTCTTTTGTGTACTTTAAATATCCACTTTAACTGTATAACGCTTTAAACTTATTTAACATAAATGATCGTGGTCAAAAACAGAAAAAGTTGAATGAACTCCATGTCACAACAACGTCCAAGAGGGCAGAGCTTGACTCAGGAGAGAAGATGTGGGTGGAAACAGGATCTCAACCACTGAAACACATTCCCAACCCACATTGGCTCAGGCATCCAGGGACGCATAAAGTACAATATGCCAGTACGGCCTTACTGTACACTCCACAGATGACCTAATACGATGAAAGAACAAAAAAGTTCTTGAGTCAGCTCACTTAGTGAACAGAGACATAAGCATGATCTAATTCTGGTCATGTTCCTCAGTGGACAACGGTGCGTATGACATCAGCAGCGCTGCAGTGCCATGCACTAAACTGTACAGTGCAGGACACGAGCCTGAATGAACCGCTTCCTCCACAGACGGGACAATGAAACCTCTGTCCACAAGGACACAGTAAGCTGGCTCTGTTCAGACAGAATAACTCTGAGGGTTTTGTCAGTTCAGCCTTATAAGTGGCACTAAGCTTGTTTGGAAGAACATCTGCTGGTTAACCTGTCATGAGATGTTGAATCTAAATGTAAACATAACTGTATAACTATATAACCATAAGGAGGACAGGCTAACCTAAACTGCAAGATAGCACATTTTGTTTTCATATGCTGATTAATAATCAGTGGTTTTAGTACCATTTAAAAGTCTTTATTTTGTATTTGTATTCTGATTTTGCATTACATTAGCAAAGCCATAAATAGCCAAACTCAGTTGAAAGATATTGATATTTCACAGTTAGTGAGTGGTCTAAAAGCAAGACAGAATGAATGTAAACTCATTTAACAGTTAGCCGTTTTTTCCCATGCACAATTCTTTGTTTATATTCATAACTACTAACAGTCTCTAACTCGGTTTATATCTGTCTGTGTTGTTGACGCTGTCTTCAATGACAAATGTAATTCAGATGAAGCAGCTGACTCACAACTCTCAGCTCAAGTCAGAAAGGAGGATGACATTATAATGAAACATGCATTGTTTAGCTAACAGTGACATCACACTGTTTTACAGCCAGTAATGGTGGATCTCAAATAGCAATATGGTAGATACACAACTTTTAATATAAAAAATGTAATAAACATAAATTCATTAAATATATTTAAATATAATTAAATAATAAATAAATAAATCATATATGTAATATAATGAAACTTACCCAAGTTGATATTTCAGTGGTATTTCATACTTCAGTGTTCAGTGTTCAGATGGAGGATCCTGTGTCTGTTTTCAATTTACAAAAGCATCATTATTGTTTTGTCTCCTAAGCCATGACAGTCTGTCAAAAATCCTGTGATAAAAAAAAATCCACCAGTTGTTTGCAGTTTCAAGCAGAGGTTGAAGTAAAATAACTTCTCAGAGGGACAAATCTGCACAACTGTCCAAAATAACAAACAGTGCTCTTGACTGATGTCCCAGTCACCACTAGTCACATGAGCGATGACATTTAAGCATGGAAAACATCACTAAAATCACCATGATTAGACACTCTAATATACCGTATTGTATATTTAAAAGGAAATGGTCACACTGCCATAATCTGTCACTGTGTATGGTAATGATTTTCTATCATCTTTATAGTGAGACTAGTAGACAATATCCATAGGTTTTGTTTTAAAATCAATCCCATGACATTTAAAATGTCAAAACCACTGCATTTCCACTGTTCTCCCATTATTTCTATAGTCTGAACTTCACGGTTAATGTATTAAAAATACCTGAATTTTTAATTATACTTTACATCATCTCATATGTGCTTTAATCTTATTTAAAATATATATTATATTTAAAAAAAAAAACATAAACTAGTGATTATATAGAAGTAGTGCTCTTAGTTTTATTTCATTTCATAAATTAAAACAGAAATAAAGAAATAAATACATCAGTCTATAAATATTGACATTCATACAGAATTTATATTGGCATATAAGTGCTCAATACGTTTAGTCTAAAATGGCTGTGTATTTGATTTGTAACTTCTCTTACATGATTTGTAACTTGTCAAAACACAGCCCTTCACAATCTTGTGCGACCAGTAAGGACATATCGTTATAACTTAATGATGTTTTTGTATTATAGCTTTCATCCACATAATTGCATACATTCAACTGAATTCTCGTCAGTACTGTGTAAAGTCCACTCAAGCCCAGCGCTGCTGCAGCTCCCACGCTTTCCCCCCGATCCAGTCCCGTGTTTTCCAGATTGCTGAGCGTTCTGTCATCAGCACTTCACACAGGCGTTCCAGTTTGGGTCGGTTCCGGTCCAGGTACAGCTGTGTGTCTTTCTGCAGCTGATGAAGCACTTCAGGCCTGCTTTCATCCAGCGTCACGTTTGAGCTCAGCATCGGGTTAAAGCGGAAATACACATTCGGTGATAAGAGGTCATCCAATAGAGTGTGAACACCTGAAAATGACAGTATGAACAATATGTTGGAATGAACCTCAGTATATCCAAAGGGTTTTTTTTTTTTTAAGTGAAGTGCATATGCAAGTGTTTGCAAAACAGCACAGCTGGCTAAATGCACATTTATTTTAATTTTTTTCTTCCTAATAAAAATGTTAGCTTTTTTTACTTTAACAATTATATTCAGGATTTAAATGTACATTTATCCAACTAAAAGTTTTGTTTTATTCTGAAGTCATTATTTTAAGAGCCACAAAGAGAATGTTTTAAATAATTGTAAATTGTTTATTGTGCACAAGTAATAATTTCAAAAGTATTCTTTGCAAGTGCGTGCCAAACAGCACAGTTTTGACTGGCTAAATGTACATAGCATCAAAAATAATTTTGTATTTATTTTTTCTAATAAACTTTGTAGCTTTATTTTTTATAATTATATTCAGAATTTAAATATAAATGTATTCAAATAACAAATGCTTTTATCCAAAGTAATTATTTAACCATAAGAGCCATTTTTTAATTATTCAATAATTATAATGTGTGTATTGTACACAATTCATTATTGTAAAAGTATGTATTAATTATTAATAATATATTAATAATTGTATAGTTGTCTATACTGATAATTGTAAAATTGTGCTCATAGTGGTATAAGACAAACCCATGAAAGATACCTTTTTTAAAATTAAATTGTAAATTGTGCATTGAACACAATAATTGTAAAATTATTATTTGTAATATTAGTAAATGTAAAATGCTTCTCATAGTGATATCAGACTAACCCTCAGTATCGGTGGCGCTGCAGATCAGGTTGCTGATTTTGGCTCTCAGACTTGTGGAAGTTGCAGGCCCTCTTCTAGCATTATCATAGCGACCAGTTCCCAGTGACAGCACACACTGGAAGGGCAGGCTGGGCCACAGCAGTCGGCTTTCATGGACAGCCAGAGCACAAGGGTTATTGAGCATAAGACCACCATCCTGGAGAAAAAAGAAAGGAAAGAAGGTCTGGATACAAGTATATTTTGAGTCCTCAAATTTACTAGCCGTCTAAAATGGACTGTTCTGACCTGGTGTATGTCGCCATGAAGAGGGAACTCCTGGAAATATCCTGGAGCAGCAGATGAGGCCCGGAGAGCCTGCCACAGCCGGTATCCTGATCCTCCGGCATAGCGGCTCAGTCGTCCCGGAGCATGGTTATAGTTGCGGAAGATAAATGCTTTCGGACTTTTTCCCCAGTTCACTACGGCACTTACGGCAGACACCTGTGTGAGAAGAGAACAGCAGTCAGGAGATCACGAAAACCTGGATTTGAAAAAAAGCCAGATGCTATCTTTGATTGACCTTTGGGCTCAGCTCATCTCTGGCTGTTTTAATTAAAATCTCCTCCCCCATCTTCTCCCTATGATGAACATGTAGGAATAGTTAAGAAAGCAACGCTGGCATTAATACAGTATAGTTTTTTTTACTGTGTAAATCCAACCTTAAGATCATCTCCCATGTTTCTGTGCTGTAGTAGGAGTGCGTCCAGCCCATCTTCACAGTACCAACCAGGGGGTTTTGTCGAAAAACATCTGACCCGAAACGATGATACATCTCTTCACATTCATCTAAAGAGATATGAGCTAGACCCAACATAAAAGCCAGAACTGCTCCTGTACACCAAACGGAGACAAAAAGTTCATTATATAATATATAGGTATGTTATGTACCAAACATAGAGTAAGCTGGTCATTATTGCAAAATGAACCCAGACAAGGTGATTGAGAGCCCAATGCGGTAAATTATGCAGTCAGTTTTTACTATCTTTCAAAAGTTTGGGGTTGGTAAGATTTTTTAAAATGTCTCTTATGCTCACCAAGGCTGCATTTATTCATATATACAGTAAAAACAGTAACATTGTGAAATTTTTAGCATCATTACTCCAGTCTGCAGTGTCACATGGTCCTTCAGAAATCATTCTAATATGCTAATCAAGAAACATTTCTTATTATTAACAGTGTTTAAATGTTTGTGCTGCTTAATATTTTGTGGAGACCATAATAAATGTTTTTCAGGTTTCTTTGATAAATCAAAAGTTAAAAAGAACAGCATTTATTTAAAGAAGAAATCTTTTGTAACAAAAAAAAAGTTTGACCCCAAACTTTAGAATGTTCATGTATATATGTTTAGAATTGTAGAATAGTTTTGTCATCCATTATTACCAGTGCTGACTCCACATATGTAGTCAAAGAGTTGATACACTCGTTTTCCTGTTTGAGCCTCCAGCTGTTTTAGCACTTGTAGTGGAACTAACCCTCTGTAATACACGAAACAACTTTACGTAAAAAGCCATCTTGTCGTAAACACGTTTGTTTATATGAGGGACAAAAATATTTGACTTTTTTCTGTAAATTGCTCACAGATGTTCAGCATCCTTAAAAAGCTTTTTTGGAAAATGTATTGGATCATATTTGTCCAATTTTACAGGCATAAACTGTTGATTAAATGTGGTGTTTCCTACTTGGTTCCGCCTCCATCAATGGAAAGCACCCTGACCCCACAACCTCTGACCGGATCCACATAACCAATCAGAGCGAGAGTTTCCCTGATGACTTCTTGAAGTTTTTCATTCATCCAAAAGGTCCGGCAGCATCTAAGCAGCTGCATTGCTGCTTTTTCCTATATTTAATCAAAGAAATTAATCGAAAATTCTGAATTTCTACAGTTACAAGAGAGGTCTATATTTGGTGAAGGGATTGAGTGTTTTACTGTATACCTGCCACACCACAGCCTTGCATGCTGGGTGCTGAATGAGGTGAGCGTTCAGCTCCTCCACAAAGGAAGTGATAGATGATGGTACTGTAGCCTTTTCCAGTCTCTTCAGTAGAACTCTAGTCATCTCATCTGCCTTTCTCCTCCTTAAAACCTAGAAAACAGATTTCCTGCTATAATGAATCAATTTCATTGGCTTCAAAGCAGATTCACTGCAAAAATAAATAAATATATAAAAAAACTAAATAAAAATAAAAAAGGCTTTTACAAAATAAACACAAAAAATAAAAATAAATAAATACCGTTGTAGGATTTACTTTAAAACAATTTTCACTCAGAAATGTGTAAGTTCCACAAATAATTACAAAGAAACAGCAAGTAACACATTACATTTTGAGAAAGATGGAAAAATTTTTTCCAGTACAATGAACTCGAATAATCTTTGTTTTATTTACAACATTTACAACATTTTTTACTGTGTACTACAAGCAAATGCAAATGGATGCATTGATATTAAAATTCTGGCTGACACAATGAGCTGAAAATCATTTTCATGTTATTGCCAGTGACTGATAAATAAAATGATGTTCTATTTTGACTAAGCAAGGCAAAAATAAAACACTAAAAATGTAAATGCTACAAAGTGAATTTAGGCATCACAACACTATAATGTACAATATGAAAAATTTATATAAATTTGGGGATTTGCAAAAAAACTAAACAAAAAAAGGTAAAGGTGTTATGTTATTAATGAATTAACAATCATAATAATCATTTAAAAATCTTCAGGTAACTGATATGGTACCTATATTGTGCATCCCTAGCACATGGACCAATGGGGAAAAAAAGTATATCAGTACTCCTAGCTGTCATTCACTCAATGGAACTCATACTAGTTCCAAAATTCAATTGCCAACATACTTGAGTAGGGGTGTCTGATTAAATTAATTATGATTTCTGGTCATGCCAAAGTCAGCAAGACTCACTGTTTTATCCAGAATTTCCTCTGGGGTCCTTGTTACAGTTGTGGTCTGGTCACTATGCCTGGAAGAGCCCATTCCCAGGTAGCTGCCCACAAAGTCAGGTATAGTTGAGGGTTTCAACAGACACTCAAAAAAGGACACTGGTTTTTCCTGGATCACAGTGTACTTATGTGAACCTCTGTAAAGGTTTAACTCTCCATCTACCTCCTCATTCTCTGAAGCTGCAGATCCTTTAAAGTACCGGTTAACGTGGTTGGCCATGCAAGTGTAATTTTCCCCAAAGCGAGTGGTGAGGCTGCTCATGTGGAACAAGCCTGGGGATTTGGGCTGAAGAAGTGGATCTTTAGGTTTATTTAGAGTGTCCAGTGAAACTGAAGTCTTCAAGATGTTCATCTCAGTATGTGGTGATTTCTCAACAGTATCTGCTACATTTGCTCCAAAGTATCGGTTGATGTGACGGGCAAAATGGAGATATCCTTCATCCCAGGAAATAGATACATTGTTATCAATCTCTGGTCTTGTACCCATACTAATGTTTTGCTTAGTTTGCGCAGTTTTCCTACAAAGACCACTTTTATTATTCATAACTCTTCGCTTTCTGCTTCTAGACCTTTTGAGCCCATCATCCGGTGATACCTCCATGTGAATTTGCTTTGCTGGATTTCTAGAGAATACAGAGTTAATGTGATTGGCCACATAGATGTAACTCTCCCCAAATCTGTTTGCCAAGGAACTGATGTGGAACAACTGTAGTCCAGGATAGGCTGAGGTCAAAGGTTGATGTGAGGAAGATTCAGAGACCTGCTCAATGGCAGGTGTCCCTACAAAAGCTCTGGACTCTCCAGTGTGTCTCTCTCTCTGAACTCGTCTTGATGTTCTGGTTAGCGGTTCCTGCACTGCACACATCAATCCACCTTGCCCATAATCTATCACAGATACCTGTTTCTGCTTAAAGTACAAGTTTATGTGTCTGGAGAGATGATTAAAAGACTCTCCTAATCTCAGTCCAAGCAAGCGCAGCCGAAAAGTAATCCTGCTGTGCTGGTAAACTCCAATGGGAGCTTCTGCTTTGAAAGTCTCTCTACTGGAGGTTGAGTATAATCGATACATCTGAAGGCCCCATACATTCTCATATTTCATATTACTGCTAATTGCTCCAAAAAGTCTGATAGTCTTCTTTGATCTATGAGATTTGAGAGGGATTCTCCTTGTAGACTGAGAGGAGCAGATACTCTGACATGACCTATGAGGCCTCCTGACAAGGTGAGAAACATTTCTGATGTTTGTGAGCAGATACTTGTACAGTAACCGGAGCCGCTTTGACCCCAGGTGAGTGACCCGGGTTTTGTCGAGGTACCAAGCCATCAGTGAAGCACCAACAACAACAGAGACCAAGCAGATGATCTGAATGAGGACTGAATGAGCATTGGCAGCAGAATCAGAATCATGGAATGTCTAAAATAGAAAGAAGCAAACAAAAATTCAGCAAAGCGAAAGAGATTCTTATTCATAATGTGTCTGTCTGTCCTTGTGGTGTATACTTAAGAGAAAGGTCAGTTCTTTGTATTTATTCCCATAAATAGGAAAAATAATGAAGATCATTATAATGTTTAATAATGTAGACCACAGTGTTGATTTATGTTTGTACGCCCCCTCCTGGTCAGTTATGGAGGATTTATATACTTGTGTTACTTATATATAAAACTATAGTTAAATTAAATAATGAAATTTCGCAATAAATAAATAAAGTGTAAATAAATGTCAAAAATACATCCATGTCCAATGGACAAATGTAACTTATGTTATCCATTTACTGACTTTTTCATTATTTTTTGACAAGTTTGGCACCACAAATCCTCCATAGTCAATTTCTTTTATAGTTTGTACTTGTGCTAATTTATCAATAGTAATTCAAAGCAAATCTTCTAATAAATGACACACCGCCATGCAGATTACAAACCAAATAGTTACAGAAAAAAGTGAGCCAATTCGATTAATAAACATTCAGTCCCTTTAACCGTGGTTTTAATTAGACAATTTTAATTAAGTCTTTAATTCAACAATCTCTTTAGGGATTTTGCAGAGTGGATTTTATAAACCATTCTGTGAATAAGAACAGGGTGACTGTGCTCAGAACTATGAAATAGGACACCAAGGTGTCGACTGTAGGTCAGAAAAATACCCCGTTTGGTACTTCCATGAACCTCCAGTACATATTTATAGTTGCCTGTTGGTCACATGGCAGACAGCAGAGAAGTGCAACTATTTGCCTCTTTTGTCTTTATTGTGATCTATGAGGACTGGCAGACAAGGTGAGAAACATTTCTGATGTTTGTGAGCAGATACTTGTACAGTAACCGGAGCCGCTTTGACCCCAGGTGAGTGACCCGGGTTTTGTCGAGGTACCAAGCCATCAGTGAAGCACCAACAACAACAGAGACCAAGCAGATGATCTGAATGAGGACTGAATGAGCATTGGCAGCAGAATCAGAATCATGGAATGTCTAAAATAGAAAGAAGCAAACAAAAATTCAGCAAAGCGAAAGAGATTCTTATTCATAATGTGTCTGTCTGTCCTTGTGGTGTATACTTAAGAGAAAGGTCAGTTCTTTGTATTTATTCCCATAAATAGGAAAAATAATGAAGATCATTATAATGTTTAATAATGTAGACCACAGTGTTGATTTATGTTTGTACGCCCCCTCCTGGTCAGTTATGGAGGATTTATATACTTGTGTTACTTATATATAAAACTATAGTTAAATTAAATAATGAAATTTCGCAATAAATAAATAAAGTGTAAATAAATGTCAAAAATACATCCATGTCCAATGGACAAATGTAACTTATGTTATCCATTTACTGACTTTTTCATTATTTTTTGACAAGTTTGGCACCACAAATCCTCCATAGTCAATTTCTTTTATAGTTTGTACTTGTGCTAATTTATCAATAGTAATTCAAAGCAAATCTTCTAATAAATGACACACCGCCATGCAGATTACAAACCAAATAGTTACAGAAAAAAGTGAGCCAATTCGATTAATAAACATTCAGTCCCTTTAACCGTGGTTTTAATTAGACAATTTTAATTAAGTCTTTAATTCAACAATCTCTTTAGGGATTTTGCAGAGTGGATTTTATAAACCATTCTGTGAATAAGAACAGGGTGACTGTGCTCAGAACTATGAAATAGGACACCAAGGTGTCGACTGTAGGTCAGAAAAATACCCCGTTTGGTACTTCCATGAACCTCCAGTACATATTTATAGTTGCCTGTTGGTCACATGGCAGACAGCAGAGAAGTGCAACTATTTGCCTCTTTTGTCTTTATTGTGATCTATGAGGACTGGCAGCGGCCTTTGCGTCACGTTGTGTACAGACAGTTCCACAACATGCCTGTATCCATGTGCTTAGGCACAGTGAATCAACGAGTCCTCTATTTAAAATGCCAGACATAGTAAAAATTCACCAGCAGCCCCAGTGACTGCTTTCTCTTTTGTAATTTGTTCCAACGTGTAAAATATTAACACAAAGGCTGACCCTAATGTATATCATAAACAACTGAGAATTTAAATGCTACACAAACTTCAGGATCTATTCTCAGACCCATATTCAGCAAAAATTACAAATGCACTAGTAACACGAGGTCTATATTTTTATATAAAAAAATGTTATTAAGCAATACATATTTTAATGAATGATAGAAATCTATTATTAGAGTCATAAATCTCATTGGCCTTAATAAAACAAACAAATCAGAGATATATACACACACTGTCTATTGGTTGTAATTCTGTAAGATAGAGTGTGAATGTTTACAGTGTGTAGCTTAAGTATTGATTACAACTTGTAACATAAAAAAATCATATTTTATTCTTCACTAAAACAGAAGGTCAAGTTAAGTCCAATTCAACAAAGCACACTTAACCTTGAGGGTCACTTGTAGATTTCAAATAAACTAGTTATTTTGTCTTACCTGTCGCTCTCTCTTTTTCTCCTGAACTTGACTTCAAGGTGATAAATAAATGCTGACTTTCCTTCCAAAACACTTATATTGCTTGTTTTCTCTTGGATTACGTCCTGTGGTGTTTACACTTGTTTCTGTTGTGGTTTTTAATCCCACCCTACTCTGAAGTTAAAATCCTATTGGTTGGTTTAAAGGGACTACTGACCAAACCCCTGACCATTTCTCATTAAAGGACAAGCTGTCCTTCCGCATCTTAACAGTTGATGTCCAGTCAGGAGGCTTCTAAATTTAGAAAAAGTTCCCTCAGAACTGTTCAGTGTCAACACTCTGGCATCATTTCCCTCACAGTACGAGTAATTTATTGTATATACATATATCACAGTTTTTTGTTTTTTTTAAGTTGGAGATCTTAATAAAAGATCATTTATTCTGTTCACATATTGACATTACAGTTATATTCAGACTCTTAAATATTAAATGCAATAAACTTAACAAATAACAATAACAGCTGTTACTTCCAATACATCCATTGACCTGGAAAGTCTGTTTTAAAGCTCTCTATCCCTTATGACTATTTTTTAGCACAGTGTCCAGTGGTGCAGCCCTCTCTGCCGGTTCACTTCAGTCTGTTTCTTGCAAACACCCCATACGCTCGCTCCATTACAGGCCTGAACAGTGGGAGAGAGATGAACGTGCCAAGCCAAGCCAAACCCACCAGTACATCACTGTGAAAGCTGGAACTCCACGATGAATCTGCTCTCAGAATAACAAGACGTCACATTGAGGAATAATGAATTATATTTGATAAGGCGTTCCTTGAATTTAAATACCATACAAATGTTTCTGAATGTTTTAGACTGAGGACAACCAGTGAGAAACCATGAAAAAAATTCAAAAGAATCAAAGGAAAACCCAAAAGATTCATAGATTTTTTTCAGAAAGTTGGTAACTAGTTTAAAATTCTCAAAATTATTCCAAATGAGGGCGAGTAAATTATGACACATCATCATTTAGTGTGGACTTTTTAAATGCTCTTGTGACTTGTGAAAAAATAAATAGATAAATAAAATAAAAATCTCTCACCTTGTTCTCTCATCAATCACAGTCATTTCCTCCATTGCCATCTCATAACTGACTCCTTCATATTTGCTCCCATCATATTCTGGCAGTGAGATGTCCACAAAATCTACTTTATCTGCTCTATTTCTCTGAAGAAACCTAATTTCTTTAACACATATTGGGCATTCTCCATCATACAGCATCTATGACACAAAATGAACATGATACACTGCTTATAAGGATGCCTGGGTGGAAAGCTCATTAGGCTGCCTTCAAGATATTTCTTCTATGATACGTACAAGCTCAAAAATGTACACTCGTCTATATACAGTATGCGTGCAAAATATTTATTAGACTATCCTGGGCGTAAAAACAACGTCACTGTAATTAGCTTAAGGAAGAAGTGTGTTCTCACCCTTATAGTGTCAGAAGATCCTTGTCCTCTCTTTAGAGAGCAGAACAGTCGCTCTGCAATAACGACTCTCGTTCTGGAGTCGGTATAACGTAAAGCTCCAACCAAAGGTAATCTGATAGCCATTTTAGTCTTATAAACTGATTTGACAGAGAAAGGAGCATTTTAAATTACGTGCTGTACTTTATGACTTGTTCCGATGTCTGTTAGCCAACTCGCTAAGAACTTACACAACACATTTAGGTAACGCGTTAAGAGACGAAGTAACTTAACACTTATTTTTACATACCGAGTAACGTATGCAAGCATGTGTGATGACGACATTTCAGTATTGCGGCATCAAGTTAATTATTGTATTTGATCATTAGTATATTATTCAAAACAAAAGCCAGTTCACACGTGAGATCACCGACTTTTCCAAAATAAAAGTCCCACACACTGTACATTCTAAATATATGAAAGAAAAAAAATAAATAAAAAATCGGGACTAAAAAAAAACTGTGACTGTATCTTCCACTTATTAAAAAGTAAATATGTAATCCGACACAGCCTCGACTGGACATTACAATCTTTATTTTAAATAATGTTTTTATACAAATAATAAAAAAAAAGAAAGATCCATCCCCAGACAGTGATATGAGCTATTCATATTTTTACTTTCCCTTGCTCTATGCAATTCATGTTTCGAGCTGCTCTGGACAAATTTACCAAACAATGAAATTAATTTCCAACAAAAGAAAAAAAAAAAACACAAAATACAACAAAATATATCATTTCATCAAGCCACGCCTTTATTTCTCTTGTGTATAAATTGTACAAACAATTGTGTAGATCAAATCAGCAACATCTTAATGTGACCCAGTCCCTGATCTCCATCTACATCGTCAATTCCTGTAAAGGCAGGCAAAAAGATGAATTAAGTAATACTGCTTGAAACCATGGCACCACATTTAAAGCCTGAGCTCTTCTCAGAACAAATGAACTGGCTTCAGGACAAATTCAGAAGAACGAAAGTCAAATGTTAATTCATCACAGAAGAGTTTTGAAAAAAAAAAAAAAAATTGAATTGTAAAATGCATTTTATTTAACTGCATAAAGTGAGAACTTTTAAAATAAAGTTATCAGTTTAACTCACCATAATAGCATTGACAATGTCATTATTGTTATTCTTCAGTGCACGCACGGCCTTTGCCCTAGATACATTGGCCTGTGACATGACCAGCTCAATGTCCTTGACCTCCACTCCGGTCTCATCAACCTGCAAATGGTAAAGCAAATCACTCATGAATGTGGACATTTACTTTTCACATTTGTTGAACACATCAACAGAAGACCTTTCATGAAGCATCTTCAGTATTATTCTGTTCTAGAATCACAATAGTGTTAACACTCACCTCTTCCTCTTCGCTCTCCTCCTGTACTGTGGGCGTCTGTGTGTTTTCCTGGATGTTTGAAACGGCTTCTCCTTGAACCTTGAACTTCTCTGCGGCTGCTAACTGAGCTTGCTGGGACAGATCTTCAATCTGAGAGGAGCAAAAAGCATCAGGATTTTAGTTTGTTTTGTGAGCTTCAGTGTGTTCTTCACTTACACCACTGTGAAAGTTTCCTCTCTCAGGACAGAAAGTTTGGCTTCATCAGACTCAGAAGAACGAAAGTCAAACTGTTTAAATCATCATCAAAAGGTCACTTAGGTCTAGATCACCAGGCAAGGTTGCCATGTAGAATTAGTTATCAACCTAAACAGGGCTGAAATAGAAGTACACCAACCTTAAATAAGAAAGCAGATTTTATTCTAATCTTTACCTTGGCCTCACCGAAGACAATGTAAGTATCTGAAGCTGGACTTTTGTAGACATCTGGTTTGGTGATGACAAAGAGAATGTTCTTGGACTTGCGAATGGTTACTCTGGTAACACCAGCAACTTGTCTCAACCCCAATTTGGACATGGCCTGGCAAAAAGAAGAAAGGGTACAGATAAACAACACTGCATTAATTCTAATTGAATTTGGTGTTAAAATTACATTCATTCAGTTCCTGTGGATGACCTACCTTCCTGGCTTTCTTCTCACTCCTGCTTTGTTTCGCTTTGCTGACTGGTTCCTCATCGATTTCAGCTGCAGCTGCAAGCTGTGGAAAGGGAACGCAATTTCAATTCATGTCAATGCCAAATTGTAAATGAAACGGTGAAAGAAAATAAAGCGGAGGGAAATTAATGCTTTTTGTATGTGCTGATCAAAAGAATCCTACCTGTGCCTGCTGTGTTTGTGTCTGTGCAGAGTCCTGGTCCTCCAGTTCAGGAACAGATTCGTCACTGTCAGATTCAGTGCCAGACCCTAAAACACCAAGACACATTAAGTTAATTTGCCATTAGACACATAGATTTTCACCAAAAATCCTGTTGGAATAGTCAAACTCTTCAATGGCAATGGAGAAAAGGGTGGATCAGTTTTACGGTGTTTTAAATTGCACAAATACTTTAATACCCTTTAATATACCTCAAAATAGAAGCAAACGTAAATTGCCATTATGCTTATAACTCTGAACAATATCCACATTGATAAACCATTCAACTATTGGCCCTATGCTCTTTGAACTACTTCCTGAAAAGCATCCAACTAAAGCTTTAATTTAACTCAAAAGACTAAGAAAAGGCGATTTCCAGACCATAGTTACCAGGCTAACTTTCACTGATGAAGTGACCCTAAAGAATTTGTGGGGAGGAAGCATTTGACAATATATACCAGCATATGCATAAAAAACAAAAACAGACAGAAAGAGATAGAAAGAGATACCCTTGTCGTTCTTGATGACTGGCTCCAGTATGGATGGGGCTTTAACTGGTTTGGGAACAGGGGCTGGCTCAACTTTAGTGACAAGGACAGGTTCAGCTTTAGGGGTAGGGGCAGCCTCAACTTTAGGGGCAGAAGCCTCAACTTTAGGAGCAGGGGTAGGCTTAACTTTAGGGGCCGGAGCGGACTTAACTTTAGAAGCTGCAGCCTCAACTTTAGAGGCAGAAACAGGCTTAACTTTAGGGGCAGCCTCAACTTTAGGGGCAGAAGACTCAACCTTAGGAACAGCAGCCTCAACTTTAGGAGCAGCAGCCTCAGCTTTAGGGGTAGGCTTGCCTTTAGGGGCAGGAGCAGCCTCAGCTTTAGAAGCAGGGGCAGGCTCAACTTTAGGGGCAGGAACAGCCTCAACTTTAAGGGCAGGAACAGCCTCAACTTTAGCAGCCGCCGCATCAGCTTTAGGAGCAGCAACAGGCTTAACTTTAGGGGCAGCCTCAACTTTAGGGGCAGAAGACTCAACCTTAGAAACAGCAGCCTCAACTTTAGGAGCAGCAGCCTCAGCTTTAGGGGTAGGCTTGCCTTTAGGGGCAGGAGCAGCCTCAGCTTTAGAAGCAGGGGCAGGCTCAACTTTAGGGGCAGGAACAGCCTCAACTTTAAGGGCAGGAACAGCCTCAACTTTAGCAGCCGCCGCATCAGCTTTAGGAGCAGCAACAGGCTTAACTTTAGGGGCAGCCTCAACTTTAGGGGCAGAAGACTCAACCTTAGGAACAGCAGCCTCAACTTTAGGAGCAGCAGCCTCAGCTTTAGGGGTAGGCTTGCCTTTAGGGACAGGAGCAGCCTCAGCTTTAGAAGCAGGGGCAGACTCAGCTTTAGGGGCAGGAGCAGGCTCAACTTTAGGGGCAGGAACAGCCTCAACTTTAGCAGCCGCCGCCTCAGCTTTAGGAGCAGCAACAGGCTTAACTTTAGGGGCAGCCTCAACTTTAGGGGCAGAAGACTCAACCTTAAGAACAGCAGCCTCAGCTTTAGGGGTAGGCTTGCCTTTAGGGACAGGAGCAGCCTCAGCTTTAGAAGCAGGGGCAGACTCAGCTTTAGGGGCAGGAGCAGGCTTAACTTTAGGGGCAGGAACAGCCTCAACTTTAAGGGCAGGAACAGCCTCAGCTTTAGGAGCAGCAACAGGCTTAACTTTTGCAGCAGGAGCAGCCTCAGCTTTGGGAGCAGCAACAGGCTTAACTTTAGCGGCAGGAGCAAACTCAGCTTTAGGGGCAGCCTCAACCTTAGGGACAGGAACAGGCTCAGCTTTAGGGCTAGGGGAAGACTTTTCTTTAGGTGCAGGAGAAGCCTCAACCTTAGGGACAGCCTGAGCTTTAGGTGTAGGAGCAGCCTCAGTCTTAGGGACAGAACGGACTGCAACTTTAGGGGCAGGAGTAGGGTCAATTTTAGGTGCAGCCTCAACGTTTGGGGCAGGTGCTGCTTTCTGTTGAGCCTTAGGAGCTGGCTTAGCTTTGGGAGCAGCCTTTGCTTTAGGGGCAGATTCAACTTTACTGGTAGAGACAGGTTCTGCTTTAGGAGCTGGTGGGGTAACTACGGGCATTATACTAGGTGGCATAGGTGGGAAAGCAGGCATTGTAAAAGGATTCTCAGGTGGTAAGAGAGGTGGGAGATCATCATCCTCAAATGCTGCAGAAGCAGGTTTTGGGGGAGCAGCAGTGGCTGTGTTCACATTTGGCACTTGGGCAGGGACAGGCTTAGCAGCTGCTTTTGAAGGCAAAGGAGTCTTGGCATCTGAAACAGCAGGGGTTGCTACTTTTGGAGCTTCAGGGGCAACCTTGGGGGCTTCAGCCACTTTGGGTGGACTGGCGGCCACAGCTTCTGTAAATGACTTTGGTGCTGGGGCAGCAGATTTAGAAGTTACTTTAAAGGCAACAGGAGCCACAGCAATTTTGGGAGAGACAGGGGAAGCATTTCCATCTCCTGCTGATTTTGCTACCTCTGGTACTGGTATAGCAAGAGACGGTAGAGCTGCAACTGGTGCAGGATCCTGAGCAGGCTTAGAGGCAGAGGGAGGTGCTTGCTCAGGTTCAGAAAATTCTTTTGCTTCCCTTGTTTGCCAGCCTTTACCACCCTGGGAGCAGTCTGCTCAGTTTTCCCAGCTTTCCCAGCTACAGCTGGAGTAGAGGCCAAAGGGGAGCATGGAGGGGTAGCACAAGGGCCAGAGGCAGATTTAGGAGAGGTAGGGGAGCTTGAGGAAGCAGATAGAGAGGAGCGTTTCCTGCGTCCAGCAGGAACTGGCTTAGGAGCGGTGGTGTGAGGAGAAGAGGACAGCTTGGGGTTAGTTTTGCCCTCTTTAGGCTTTGCCTGAGAGGGAGCAGGGGCCGCAGCAGCAGGTGTGGCTAATGGAAATAAAAGAGCTAGTGTGACTTTTTTGGCTATTAAAAAGTGCATGGTGTAAACCATCACATCCATGCTGGTTATGAGGGATGCTGTCAATTGCACGAATGTGTTAAATCGCTCCACAAAAGGACAACTGGCTACTAAATCAAACCAAACACACCTTGATTATCTTGTTAGAAATTTTAAGACTTTGTAAAAACACCACTCAACTGCACATGCGTGAACCAGACAGGAACTGGCAACGAACTACAGCATCTAAAAAGATTTGTAATAAACTAACATTGTTCAAAGATTAACACAATCTTTGGCACATTTAAAGTCCATGTAAACTGGATGTTGCTACCAACTTCAGTATTCTGATGCGGACTTTATATGCAATACTTTATGGTAAATTAGACTTAAAGACAATTTACTAAAAATCTGAAAGGACAATCACTCAGTTAAACAGTGTAATATTGCCTATTCAGCAAATAAAGTTGAAACTAAACTGAAATAGTGAATATTAGTAAGCAAATGCCCTCAGAGGCACAAGTAATAAACTGCATTTTGTTGAAAATATTTGTAAAAAAGTGGTGTATTGCTTCTACAGTACATGATCCCAATTAAAAACAAGTCTAAACATAAATCTATTGTGAAATAATGATCACAGAGCAATATAAACTTGGCTAAAAAAAAAACACTATTATGCATGAGATTGGATAAGTTTTATGTGCATTTGTGTTTAAAAAGACACAGTAAAATTTACCACGTTGCTGGTTAAAATTATGAACTGTAATCCCACGATCAGTATCGGTAGATTATCAATAATAGGCCACAAGATGCACTTCTAACTTTCATTACAAAAAAAAGAAAGAAACAAAATTCATAAACTTTACTTTACAACTTTCACGACAGACTACAGAGACAACAGAGTGCCCACTGCTAATTTATGCCATACAATGCCCAAGTCCCAACTTCAATTAAAATTCAAAAACAGCAGTTAAGAAATCAAGAAGTATGTGAAATGTATTCAATCAGAGAATGTATCAAATACTTAGCTCTTTTATTATAAATCTGAGGAGAAATATCATGACTCTCAAAACCAAGGCAATAACATTCTGCCTAGTGGAAAAACCTTGTCTCTTGCATGACAAAAATGCCCCTTGTAACTGATCCAAGAAATCATATTTCTTATTCATATTGTCATAACTGCAGTTTACCAAAGTGCTATCCAAGAGATATAGCCTACTGTTCCATATTTATGACTAAACTCGCCCAGTTTTTGACCAAGATTTGTATACTTAGTCAACTTAAAATGATTAATTTTGTTGCTTTAACACTTAGCTATAAATATTTACATTGTGAACCAAATGATGCTGTACATCACAACCTACACAAAAAAAAACTTGTTCCACAAAATCAGAATCATTGGGAGACTTCATTTGTAAACATGCTAAATTGCATGATTCTCTTCACAAAGACCAGAAAACCTTGCAAATACATTCACGTATAATAAATCCCTCCAATAAAGAACAATACATTTCCTAATCTAAGACAATAGCTTTAAAAAAAAAAAAAACCTTGTTATAAATGTCTTACAGCTATTCAGGTTGCAATCACTCAAGTTCAGTGAAATGTTAGGAAAATGTTCATGCAGAGTAGTACTGTCCATATTCCATGCACAAAAATTTAAGGATGCATGTGCTTTCTATATCACAACTCAACTTTAGTGTAATATTAATCAGTACAGGCAAACACACTGTTGAGCAAGGCAGTCCTGGATCACTCACTGGATTTTCAGAACTACCCTTTACTACCTCATTTCCAATCAATATATCCATTAAGTAGGCTAAATAATGAAATAAAAAAACTACACTGAACGTAAGAGCTGCAGCTTAAAGAGCTAATTCTTCCCAAAAACTGTCATAACTTCTTTTTTTTATGTTGACAAATGATATATATATAAATCCAGTTTTTTTTGTCTGTAAAATTAAAGTCAATAACATTCTCCAAAATATCTTCTTTTGTGTTCCACAGAAGAAATCCATACAGGTTTGGATCAACATAAAAATTGGCTGAACTATCCCTTTGCCAGAACTAGTGCAGTTTTTTTTTTTATCCAGGGAGGGGCTCAAAAACATTAACCTAAAAACCTCTAGCTGGAGAAATCTGACTCAAACAGCATCCCCACCCTTCAAAAAAAAATATCACCACTCCAACTAGAGAAACTCGCTTTGTGAAGTTTCTACAACAGCTGGTAGAGGACCATTAAAAATTAAAATTCTTTGCTTTCTGTTGCTTCCCTTGTTTGCCAGCCTTTACCACCCTGGGAGCAGTCTGCTCAGTTTTCCCAGCTACAGGACAGTCAGCTGGAGTAGAGGCCAAAGGGGAGCATGGAGGGGTAGCACAAGGGCCAGAGGCAGATTTAGGAGAGGTAGGGGAGCTTGAGGAAGCAGATAGAGAGGAGCGTTTCCTGCGTCCAGCAGGAACTGGCTTAGGAGCGGTGGTGTGAGGAGAAGAGGACAGCTTGGGGTTAGTTTTGCCCTCTTTAGGCTTTGCCTGAGAGGGAGCAGGGGCCGCAGCAGCAGGTGTGGCTAATGGAAATAAAAGAGCTAGTGTGACTTTTTTGGCTATTAAAAAGTGCATGGTGTAAACCATCACATCCATGCTGGTTATGAGGGATGCTGTCAATTGCACGAATGTGTTAAATCGCTCCACAAAAGGACAACTGGCTACTAAATCAAACCAAACACACCTTGATTATCTTGTTAGAAATTTTAAGACTTTGTAAAAACACCACTCAACTGCACATGCGTGAACCAGACAGGAACTGGCAACGAACTACAGCATCTAAAAAGATTTGTAATAAACTAACATTGTTCAAAGATTAACACAATCTTTGGCACATTTAAAGTCCATGTAAACTGGATGTTGCTACCAACTTCAGTATTCTGATGCGGACTTTATATGCAATACTTTATGGTAAATTAGACTTAAAGACAATTTACTAAAAATCTGAAAGGACAATCACTCAGTTAAACAGTGTAATATTGCCTATTCAGCAAATAAAGTTGAAACTAAACTGAAATAGTGAATATTAGTAAGCAAATGCCCTCAGAGGCACAAGTAATAAACTGCATTTTGTTGAAAATATTTGTAAAAAAGTGGTGTATTGCTTCTACAGTACATGATCCCAATTAAAAACAAGTCTAAACATAAATCTATTGTGAAATAATGATCACAGAGCAATATAAACTTGGCTAAAAAAAAAACACTATTATGCATGAGATTGGATAAGTTTTATGTGCATTTGTGTTTAAAAAGACACAGTAAAATTTACCACGTTGCTGGTTAAAATTATGAACTGTAATCCCACGATCAGTATCGGTAGATTATCAATAATAGGCCACAAGATGCACTTCTAACTTTCATTACAAAAAAAAGAAAGAAACAAAATTCATAAACTTTACTTTACAACTTTCACGACAGACTACAGAGACAACAGAGTGCCCACTGCTAATTTATGCCATACAATGCCCAAGTCCCAACTTCAATTAAAATTCAAAAACAGCAGTTAAGAAATCAAGAAGTATGTGAAATGTATTCAATCAGAGAATGTATCAAATACTTAGCTCTTTTATTATAAATCTGAGGAGAAATATCATGACTCTCAAAACCAAGGCAATAACATTCTGCCTAGTGGAAAAACCTTGTCTCTTGCATGACAAAAATGCCCCTTGTAACTGATCCAAGAAATCATATTTCTTATTCATATTGTCATAACTGCAGTTTACCAAAGTGCTATCCAAGAGATATAGCCTACTGTTCCATATTTATGACTAAACTCGCCCAGTTTTTGACCAAGATTTGTATACTTAGTCAACTTAAAATGATTAATTTTGTTGCTTTAACACTTAGCTATAAATATTTACATTGTGAACCAAATGATGCTGTACATCACAACCTACACAAAAAAAAACTTGTTCCACAAAATCAGAATCATTGGGAGACTTCATTTGTAAACATGCTAAATTGCATGATTCTCTTCACAAAGACCAGAAAACCTTGCAAATACATTCACGTATAATAAATCCCTCCAATAAAGAACAATACATTTCCTAATCTAAGACAATAGCTTTAAAAAAAAAAAAAACCTTGTTATAAATGTCTTACAGCTATTCAGGTTGCAATCACTCAAGTTCAGTGAAATGTTAGGAAAATGTTCATGCAGAGTAGTACTGTCCATATTCCATGCACAAAAATTTAAGGATGCATGTGCTTTCTATATCACAACTCAACTTTAGTGTAATATTAATCAGTACAGGCAAACACACTGTTGAGCAAGGCAGTCCTGGATCACTCACTGGATTTTCAGAACTACCCTTTACTACCTCATTTCCAATCAATATATCCATTAAGTAGGCTAAATAATGAAATAAAAAAACTACACTGAACGTAAGAGCTGCAGCTTAAAGAGCTAATTCTTCCCAAAAACTGTCATAACTTCTTTTTTTTATGTTGACAAATGATATATATATAAATCCAGTTTTTTTTGTCTGTAAAATTAAAGTCAATAACATTCTCCAAAATATCTTCTTTTGTGTTCCACAGAAGAAATCCATACAGGTTTGGATCAACATAAAAATTGGCTGAACTATCCCTTTGCCAGAACTAGTGCAGTTTTTTTTTTTATCCAGGGAGGGGCTCAAAAACATTAACCTAAAAACCTCTAGCTGGAGAAATCTGACTCAAACAGCATCCCCACCCTTCAAAAAAAAATATCACCACTCCAACTAGAGAAACTCGCTTTGTGAAGTTTCTACAACAGCTGGTAGAGGACCATTAAAAAAAACCCTTTAGAAAATCTAAAACAGGTGCAAAAACACCATAAAAATAGACTGATCAAACTTACAGTACCTGCCTTATTTTTTTTAAATAAAAAACTGCCAAAAGGATGAACGCTATAGCTCCAGGACTCCTCACACAACCCGTGTTCGTTTAGTCAGACATGCACATTTAAAAGCAGTACTAACCCGTCTCAGCCTGGGGCTGCTGCATCTCCTGCTCTGTAACAGGGACAGTTTCTGTGGCTTCGCCTGGCATTCTGGACTGCAACAGAAATCAACAATACACAAACATTACAAGTTTTGCAAAAAATTAAGTCAATAACATGTTTTAGACATGTGTTAGTCTGTGCTTTGTGCTCATGTGGCTACAACTATTCAAAGTGAGCAGTACACTAGGCCTCTGCTGTCAGCTGTTAACAGCCGGCTTGAATTAAACCCACTGCTGTGTTCACATCTGATCAAGTATCGAGCTCGAATGATAACATCTCACAAGTCCACTGTACGGAAACTGTGAGTTTGACAAAAAAAAAAAAAACACATAATATAGCATATTCAATATCATAACTACACAAAAGTATTGTTTTACAGGCTGTTCATAGGCGCGCGTGTAGAGTGATGCACATTTCACGTGTAACAGAGCAGCACTGTCCTCTATTAGAGCAAACACTACCCAAATAATAACAAAACAACGCGGACAGCAGGAAATTAGTTTTTGATCTTTCATAATATAATGTTACCTTGACATGTGTACCTCTGTATGTTTATAAATAATTAGTTTAATAGGCGAGATCAACTGTCCAATGAGTGATTATTACTGACGCACACAAAGCAAGTTCTTTTTGTCATTACATTGAAGAGTTTTCCCAAATATCGCTCTAGTCGTTTATAAAACTATATTTCGTATGATTTGAACGTTTCGTTACATTCCTCGCACACAGCGAGCGACGGCGCGTCTCGCTCCCCCATTTTGAACAGTCCACCGGTTGTGTTCATTAAGATATTTCCTCAACAATCAAGCCAAATAAATAAATCTTTACCATTCAGCACAGAGGAACACTAAAGCATCAATACAAGTAGTAAACGAGAGGTCAAACGCGTCAAAACAGCGTTGGATGACAGTAGATGTAACACAGAAGCACTCACTTATTCAGGGCACAGGATCCAAGATGGCTGTAAGAGAGGGCTTCTGACCTCCGCGTCGCTCTGATGTCACAGCTCTGCTTCCGGCCCCAACAGGAAGTTTCTTTTGGATACGCTTTTGCTGACAGCGAGAACCTACATTTTCAGGTAAAAAATATTGTTTATGTGCTTGAGCTCTGCTATTTTAGTGCGGTACTGTGTATACATTATTTAGACGTGATGGAGAATTCACAGTAACTGTTTTAAAAGAAAGAATGTATTTTTGTTTACAAAAAAGAGCAATGCTATGCTAACCTGACAATTGTTGAAATTGTTTGCCTGACGTAACGTTACTAATATTACGATCAAAAGCACTTTCTTTCATCGTAGGAGTTTAATGTGAGAAAATACATTAAGCAGGTTAAACAACTTTAACGTTATGTTATATACTGTTGTGCCTAAACCGGGGGTTTTCAGTCTTTTAGGTCACGGACCCCCAAATATCATCATCCTAAAATGTTAAAAGGCAGCGATATATTTTCATGTTTAAAGACCCAAGTTATACTTTAAAAATAATATTATATACATGAGAGAATATAATTAGTATATCTTTATTTTTTTTACTCTCTCATCTCTTACATTGTTTGATGTATTTTAGTTTTAATATCTATCTATCTATCTATCTATCTATCTGTGTGTCTGTCTGTCTTATTTTTTTTTATAATCGATTTGATCTTACATTTGTTACACAGTTTTTCTCTCAAATTTTCCATGGACCCCCTAGTACTGCTGCCCCTTGGGGGTCCCAAGACCCTGGTTTGAAAATCCTGGCCTAAAACATTCTTCTGTTTAATTCCAGCAGAGAGATGTCTATGTCCCATTTGTATGGACGTAGAGGTGATGAGGAGGAGGATGGTGTGGAAATTGAAAAGTTTGAGGTGACCGAGTGGGACTTGGCCAATGAGTTCAACCCAGACAGACGCAGATACAGACAGACTAAAGAAGAAGCAACTTATGGGATTTGGGCAGAGCATGACTCTGATGATGAGCGGCCCAGCTTTGGGGGGAAAAGGTATTTCGGCTGTTAAACTGCTAGAGACCTTAGTGACTAAGCGGTAAATGTCACTGGCAATGTTAAATATTGATATTTCTATACACACAGATCGAAAGACTATTCAGCTCCCGTGAGCTTTGTGAGTGGTGGCATACGAAAGACTGCAGCTGAGGAGAAAGCAGAGCAGGAGGGTTCAGATGACTCGAATGATAGTGGAGATGCACCTCCTCCACCCCGCGCTGCTGCTCCCAAAAAACTCCAAACGGTAAAGTGAGATGTCAATGCACAATAACAATGGCTTTAATTTTGAATATCGGATCCAAAAGTATGAGGGTTAATACAAATTTTAAAAAATGTTTTTGAAAGCCCAGAAGTCTTATTTTATTTGATCAGAAATACAGTAATATTGTTACATTGTATTACTATTTAAAATTATTATCTATTTTAAAATATCTAAAATTACATTTTTCCCAAGCTGAATTTTCAGCATCATTACTCCAGTCTTCAGTGTCACATGATCCTTCAGAAATTATTCTAATATGCTGATTTGATGCTCAGAAAACATTCATTCTTATTATTAATGTTGAAAACAGTTGTGCTGCTTAATAGTTTTGTGGAAATGTTTTGAGGATTATTTAATGAATGTCATTTCTGTCACATTTGATCAATTAAATGAGTCTTTGGCTCGTAGAATAAGAGTATTTCTTTCTTTCAAAATATAAAAGTCTTACTGATCCCAAATATTTGAACAGTAGTGTAATATATGTCTTTGAATTCTTTATTTTAGGGTGTGAGCTTTAAGACATCCCAGAGGTTTGCAGGTGGTATCAGAACAGGGCAGGACCTCGGATCCTGGGAGAAACACACACGAGGCATTGGTCAAAAACTTCTGCAGAAGATGGGCTACGTTCCAGGAAAAGGATTGGGCAAAAATGCTCAAGGTAAAACAATTCAGTCCTTTATTTCATACCTCAGTATACTGGTTTTACTGCATTTAGCTTATTGTGAATTATGTTATGCATCATGTGCTTACTTGGGGATGGTGTAATGATGTTAATGTCCTCTTATGAATATCTTTGTGTGTAGGTATTGTGAACCCGATTGAGGCGAAGCTGCGGAAGGGGAAGGGAGCGGTTGGAGCATATGGTAATGAGAGGACCCAGCAGTCCCTGCAGGATTTCCCTGTTGTAGACTCTGAGGAGGAGGAAGAGAAAGTAAGTCAGCGTGAGCAAATTCCTGGTGGTTACAGTTAGGGATGCGCCGATCCGATATTCATATCGGGTATCGGCTCCGATAGTGCCATTTTTCTCGGATTGGGTATCGGTCAGAGAGGGCCGATCTAAATCCTAGATTTTTTTCTTTTTTTTCTTTCGATTGTGCGAATTATTCTGTGTTACTTCTGAAGCCATACGATAGCTTAATGTGAGCTACATATGAATATTTAAGTCCTTACATTAAAGTTATTGTTCGCAGTGAACAAATCAAATTCAAATGCTCAATCAGCGTTGTTTAAAAAAAATGCACATATTCAAATAAGCAATTTAAATTAAATAAAGGGATCCTTTTAAATACAAAATGGAGTCAGGAAACTAAAAAGCATTTGACTAAACAGATCAGCAGCAGGTCAAATCTTTCTTCAAGAGCTGTTTTCAAATTGTTTGCTTCATTTATTTATTTTTTTTAAATTTTGATTCCATCTTTGAAGGAGTTTCAGAGGGAGTTGGGGCAATGGCGTAAAGAACCAGGAACGGCAAAGAAAAAGCCCAAATATTCTTACAAGACTGTGGAAGAGCTAAAAGCTCATGGCAAGCTGACCAACAGGAGCATGAGCAGACCTGCTGGAGAACTGGCTCAAGTTAAGGTGAGAGTGCAGAACACTTGGAGTAATGCACCTCTTATATATCTCACAAGAAACAGTTAACCCATCCCTCCTGTGTTTCAGGTGATCGATATGACAGGCAGAGAGCAGAAGGTGTATCACAGTTACAGTCATATGAGTCAGAAGCACAGTGTTCCTGAGGAGGCCCCTTTGAGTGTGAGCACACGAGAACAGAAGACCTCTGGCTTCTCCTTACCGGAGCTGGAACACAACCTCGAACTGCTCATTGAGCTGACAGAGCAAGACATCCTACAGGTACAGTACTCATAAACTTGCACTAATTTACATTTTACATAAAATAATATTGTATAAATTAAGTAATATAATGCTAATTATAAAATTGTATGTAATAAAAATAATTTAGTAGCCTGTTTGTAAACCTTCACATCTTACTTCTCATATTTATATGATAATTAACTTCTTAATAAATGCTTGTTTTGGTCAATGATGGAGACAAAAAGCTAGTTCTTATGCTGCCTTCAAGTGCTACTGGAAACGTCCTAATTCCTGCTTCTGAAATTGTAATTATGAGTTTGTTGTGGTCAAGTGCTTTGTTGTCGGAAAGAACAGAAATCATGGTGGACAGCCTATTTATTCTTGCCTGTTTCTTGGGCAAACGTTATTAAAGCCAAAAGGTATAATACGGTTAGAGAGGCCGTTCACGTCTAATTTCTGACTAGGAAACCCGTATTTATGATTATTTCTGATAGCACGTGAAGGCTGCATGAATTTTCTTAATTTCTGTCTGTGGGTTTGTGTTGTGTGTGTGTATAGAGTGCACGACGTCTGCAGCACGAAAAGGACACTGTGTTGACCCTGACCCATGAGAGCGACGCACTGCAGGTCAGGCTGGCAGAGGAGGAACAGGCTCTTGGTCGGCTGGAGCAGGTGATGAATCTGGTGGATCGTTTTGAAGCGGGTGATAAGGAGGGCAACCCTGCGCTCTGCCTTCAGGAGTGCGCTAAGATTTTTCAACAGCTGCAGACAGAGTTCTATCAAGAGTATAAAACCTTGGGTTTGGGAGACCTAGCTGTGTCTGTGGTGCATCCTTTATTGAAGGAGAGACTTCGCAGCTGGGATCCACTGAAGGTATACATTTTATATAGTATGTATTTATACTGTTCAAAAGTTTGGGCTCAGCAAGGTTTTTTAATGTTTTTGAAAGTCCTTTATGCTCACCAAGGCTGCATTTATTTGTTAAAAATTAGTGCTGTCAAATGATTAATTGCAATTAATTGCATCCAAAATAAATATAAAATAAAAATAAAATGTTTTTGTTTACATAATATATGTGTGTGTACTGTGTATATTTATTATGTATATATAAATACATACAAATACAATTATAACATTTTTAAAACATTTTT
>NW_015555711.1:1832601-1846341 GCF_001515605.1 Sinocyclocheilus anshuiensis
TGTGTATTTATATATACATAATAAATATAAACAGAAAACATATATTGTGCAAACAAAAACTTTTATTTTGTATGCGATTAATTGACAGCACTTATATATGCATGTGTATTTATATATACATAATAAATGTACACAATAAACCCACATATTATGTAAACCCACATTATGTAAACCAAAACTTTTATTTTTGATGCGATTAATCGCGATTAATCGTTTGACAGCACTATTAAAAATAGTTTTAAAAAATGTATATCGTGAAATAATATTACACATTAAAATAACTGTTTTCTAGTTGAATATATTATAAAATGTAATATATCATTTTAAAAATATATTTTTAAAAAGTCCAGTAGTCGCAAACTATTCGAAAATCTCATTAGATCTTTGTATTAATCATCATTGATTTTGTTATTGTTTTCATACTTTGCATAAGCTCTGGATTATTACATATGAATTCTGCACTCTCTCTGTTTATCTATAGGACTGTTCAGATGGTTTAGAGGAAGTCGGTCAGTGGAGAGCCATTCTTGAAAGCTCACAATCTCTTCATGGTGGCCCAGACACTTCTAACATGGACCCCTATCACAGGTAACCCATATCTGGAAGTGTGTATGTGGAGTGTCTGTGGAAGCAAATGACTCGAGCAGGAGGTTTGTGTGCAGGTTGATATGGGAAGTGTTGGTTCCAGTCATGAGGAGCTGTGTGTCTCAGTGGCAGCCTAGAAACGTGGGGCCCATGGTGGACTGTGTGGAGTGCTGGGCTCCTGTATTGCCGCTGTGGATTCTGGACCATGTTTTGGAGCAGCTTATTTTCCCACGACTACAAAGAGAGGTTTGTGCTGACCATATGACCAATTCACGTTGTACATTTTCTTGTCAAACATAAGTATGTTTAAGATCTAACCTCAATCTGGTTTTGGATAGGTGGACAATTGGAACCCACTGACAGACACAGTGCCAATCCATTCATGGATTCATCCCTGGCTGCCTCTGATGCAAACCCGTCTTGAGCCGCTGTATGCACCCATCCGCAGTAAACTAGCCCATGCCCTGCAGCGCTGGCACCCCAGCGACTCCTCCGCCAGACTCATTCTACAACCCTGGAAAGATGTCTTCACACCCGGTGCCTGGGAGGCTTTCATGGTCAAAAATATTGTTCCCAAATTAGGTATGTGCTTATCTTTTAGATTGTCAGTGTCAGTGTCAGTCTTAGGGAGTCTCTGAAGGTTTTGCTACTGTGTTGCAGCTCTGTGTTTAGGAGAGCTGGTGGTGAATCCTCACCAGCAAGTACTGGAACCATTCAACTGGGTGATGGACTGGGAAGGGATGCTCTCTGTCTCCACCATGGTTGGACTGCTGGATAAGAATTTCTTCCCCAAATGGCTACAGGTCAGTCAGTCTAAAGAATAGTCAAAAGAATACAAACAATTTTTATGTAGAAGAAACATCAGTTAGAACCAAGCTTGACTGGTGTAATATATCAGTATGGCTTGCATTTTGGAACTAAATGTGTGACTGACTTAGAGTACCACTTAAGAAGAAAATGAAGGAATTAATTATTATTTTTAAATGAACCTATTTATTAAGACATTGGCCAATATTCAAAAAAATTTAATTAATATTGTATTATTTTGATAGATTTAACCAACATTGTAAACATGAATTAAATATACATATTTTGATATTAAATGTACATTTTTACATTTCTATTCCAAGTTTAAAAAGTTATTCATTCATTTTACTGTTACATTGAACTACATTTATTCATAAACAACTTAGTGTTAGAAAAACTATTAGAAAATGTTACATTTGTTTTAGATGAATACATTTCTTTATTTTACCCTTAAGTGTGACTCGTACATTGAAGTTGAGTACTAGGTGTTTCTTTTGTTTCCTGGTGCAGGTGTTGTGTTCCTGGCTCAGTAACAGCCCAAACTATGAGGAGATCACCAAGTGGTATCTGGGCTGGAAAAGCTTGCTCTCAGAGAACCTGCTCAGTCACCCACTGGTCAAAGAAAAACTGAACGAGGCCCTTGACATCATGAATCGTGCTGTTGCGTCCGGACTAGGTCGGTCACTAGAAAAAAATATAACATACAAAGTCCACTAAATGTGTTTGTAGCTTTGTACAGGTCTCTCATTCTACCTTCAACTTCACTTATGTCTTTTGCAGGTGGGTATATGCAACCAGGAGCAAGAGAGAACATTGCATATCTGATTCAGACGGAGAGAAGGAAAGATTTCCAGTGCGAGCCTCAGCCTGATCGCCGTGACATGGAGAATTCTGTCAAACGGCCACCAGGCACCACAGCGGTACCAGCATCTGTACCTACCAACTTTAAAGATCTAGTCCAGGCCAAAGCTGAGGAGAACGGCATCGTCTTCATGCCACTGGTGGCTAAACGGCATATGGGCAAACAGTTGTTCACATTTGGTAGAATAGTCATCTACATTGAGCGTGGAGTGGTCTTTGTCCAAGGCGAGAAAACCTGGGTTCCAACATCACTACAGAGTCTGATTGACATGGCCAAATGAGACTGATGCTCAGTCAAAGAGAAGCTGTTTAAATGTTGCTGTCTAGTCTGCTTCCATGCAGTTTGTAACACTGTATTAGACTTGTCTATCAATGTTGTTTTATATTGCTGAAGAACAGGTTTTGAATAAATTTGTTTTTAAATTAACACCATGCTTGAATGTTGTATTTAGCTTCCCACCACATTTTCGTTCAGACTAAATACAGATGTCACAACAACCCCCCCCCCAACCAGACAACAAATATAACAGATTTGTACAATTTATTTTATTTCACTGGTAGAAAAATGAAACAAATAAAAAAACAAAGGTTTGATTTACAAAATACAGAACATGAGGGAAAACCTATTTCCATTAGAAAAGTAAAGAAACACAGTATCACATGGAAATAAATGACATTATTTTATAATTTGACTGATCGTCCAATGGAATGTTTCAGAGCAAAACTGTTGTGGTTCTTTGTATGTGAAAGTGTCTATCTACAGAAGCAGACAGTCAGCAGATAAACATGTAAATGCATTCTGATAAACTGCTGTTTTATAGTCCCAGCTCTTCTGTCTTAGAAGTCCATCTGAAGATCTGCAAAAACCAAAAATCAATCCCATTCAAACAATCAATGATACAATCTGCACAGTCACAACAACTAGAACCACCATCATCAGTTTAAAGGGGTCATATGATGCGATTTCAATTTTTCCTTTCTCTTTGGAGTGTTACAAGCTCTTGGTGCATAAACAACGCTTAAGCTAATCCTTATGTTTTATTATATAATGGCCAATATTAAGATTATGAGTGATTTTGTCTTACTGAATAAAAATAAACCACTAAAACATCAAATCAAATCATATTGACTAAAGATTACATTTTAACAGTGCTAAATTTGTGTTTTTTAAAGAAACTTTGTTGTCATTTAATGCTCAAATTTAAATGTAAAAATAGAGGATATTAATTATGCAGAATTAATTATGCAATATTGACCAATCACCGATGTGTCATGCATCCCTAATCCATTTGTAATGTAAAAGCTGAAATCAAGTGTACGTGAAAGACATGAAAGTCAGAGAAAAACAAAGAAACTTTTTCTATCTCACCACTCTTCTTCAGCATCTCTCCTTTCCGAGATCGAGCCATTGCCTCCAAAAACCAATCAAAGACCTTCACATACTTGGCCAGGCTGGTCCGCTTGTAGTCTACAAATAACCAAAACCATGTTTAGCACACAGTACCTGCCCACAGAACTGAAGTTGGCTCCTGAACAATACCAACATATATAAACGGATTAAACCGAACAGTCAATGTTTGCTCACCTCTGATTCTGTGTCGTTCTCCAGCTTCTTGTTCATTCTCCTTGTCCTTCTTGTCATCTTCCTCTGCCTCATCTGCTCTGGGTCTCTCCAGCTCCTCACAGATCAGACTACAGAGAGACAAGTGAGTCTAGCATATCTAACTTCAGACATAAGCTCCTCAAGTATTTTTAGAAACCACAGCATATATAAAAGCACTTGTCACATTATATGGAACAACCTGACAAAGATAGACACTGATATATTCAGCATTTACCTGATCGTAGGGACCTCAAAAGGATCAAACGTGTTCAGTTCTTTCAGATCTATTGGCACTGAGATTCGACCTAAAGAAAATGTTGAATACAAAAAGATGTTTAAAATCAAATTGAAATGACATTTGCAACCCATTGTACCTGAAACTTAAAGCAGCACTATGTAACTTTTGGCGCTCTAGCGGTTAATAAACAGAACTGCACACATCCCGCGGAAGAACATTCCAACCGGAGCTACTTCTCTAAGTTTATGTCTATGGCGATTCACGCAGGTATGTGTTACTCCGCAGCGGTGACGACCCGACTAGGCTACAATAGTCCAAATATAAGTACTTATTATAAGTGTACCGTAGTGATTCGGAATAAGACAAAAACACAGAAAAACACAGAAAAAGTTACATAGTGCTGCTTTAAAGCACAGATGAAACTTGCCCCATAAGACTAGCAATGCGCTACTGCTAAAAAAAATGTTTTCATGCATTGCCTTATGATCACAATGGCTGCATTTATTTGATTAAAAATATTGGTAAAATCTGTTAAATATTAAAACAACTATTTAAAACAAACTGTTTTGTATGTTAATATTTTTTTAAATGTAATTTATTCCTGTGATGCAAAGCTGAATTTTCAGCATCATTACTCCAGTCTTCAGTGTCACATGATCCTTCAGAAATCATTCTAATATGCTGATTTGTTGCTAAGGAAACATTTATTATCATCAATATTAAAAACAGTTGTGCTGCTTAATATTTTTGTGGAAACAGTGATACTTTACCCCCTCAAAATAACTAATTTTAAGAACAGTATTTGAATTAGTAAAGAAATTTGTGTTACAAAAGATTAAAATTATCATTGTATAAAAAAAAAAAAAAAAAAAACTTGCCTTACCCCAAACGTTTAAACAGCAGTGTGTAAAGTTATATCTCACCTGTCTTAGGGTGTACGCTGAAGGGGCTCTTCAGTAAGTGGTTGACTCCTTTACTGACGTTGACATCCAGTCGCGGGTAACAGTACTGCAGCATGATCTCCTTATCGAAGTACTGACCACCCTTCCTACTATTGGACTTCACAGACGCACATGAAAAATGAAAATCATAGGAAACTGAATTACCATCCCTGGTGAAAGATTTCATTTGTCTACAAAGAGGAGATCTCAATGTTGTTGCGTGGTCAGTGGTGCCAGTACTTTGCTTTTACCTTTTTACGTTCAACCAGATCGCAGAGTTGGTCCCATTGCTTCATCGGGTCCTTTTCATCCTTATAAGAGACTGCCAGGTCCTTTTTGATATGTGCAAGTCAGACTTAAAGAAATAATGGTTAACTGGGCTCCTCATATAAAAGGAGTTACACTAATCAAATACTTATATTGGATACAATGAAAACCTGCTTGAATCATGAAAAAGTTAAGTATTTCCAATCTTTTTTTTGTTATGGTACCAAAACTGGTGCCGAGAATTGTGAAATTTGACTGGTATTTGTACCGACTACTGAAATATTGGTATTGTGGCAGCACTACTGGGAATGAAAGGATATCTTCAGGCAACAGAGCGAGCACTTTGTCTACACTCTCCTTACTGCCCAATATGTCCTGGTCCACAATGGTGTATTGTTGGAAATAGCGCTCCACCACAGACAGAATGACTAAAAGAAAAAGAGGGAGCCTACGGTTACATCATTGACATATACATGTTATATGCCTAAGGAAGTAAGTCATTATTTCCCCTTACTTGATGAAAGGATGGATTGGATCTGACAACACAACTTTTCTCACAGTCTCCTCACCACCCTAAATAAACATGCACAGGGCACACAATTAATTAATTAAAATACAGCTTTTAGATTACACAGCTGAACATGATAAACAGTTTCTAGAATGATCAATTATCTGATATGCGAATACCTTGACTAAACTGAGATACTCTGCCACGGCAGACCGCGCCGCCACCGAGAGCTTTCTAGCAGCATCATCACAAACCCAACAATGCACCCCTCTCCGGCCCAAGTACACCCATAGGAGATGATGGAATCCAAAGTCCTCTGAACCACATGAATAGCACAAGTTTGTTAAATTTGTTTTGTTTGTATATTTGTTATGATGTTACTCAAAACTGTAAAAGTTCTGTTGATAAAAAGTTATGCTTACCCCGAAGTGCCCGGTCCAGAATACGGATAGCGATGTTCATTAGAGTCCAGCACTTTGAGCAGATATCAGCAGCACTGAAGAACAAAAAGAACATTTATAAAAAATATAAATAACTGCATTTAGAACAACAGTCAACAAGATGAAAGAAGCAGAAAAGGCATCTGTATACCTGCAACAACATCTGACATCATCATAGTCTGTCATGTCAATGTCAAACACCAGCTCCTTCTCCAGGGCCTGGAAGGTTCCAGACTTCACCGCGTTATGTTGACTGGGCTGTCAATCATAGAACCAGAGAAATTACGATCTTTTCATTTCATTTTTTTCCCACAAGAAATATGAAGCAGATTAAAGTAGTAGTAGTTATTTATTTTTATTGCCATGTCAGCATCTAAGGCTATCTTCATGGCAAAAACTGAGTAGCAATTAGGGAATAATACAAGTGTTACAGAAACACACACAAAAAAAACAAGCAAACAGAAAAATACAGCAGTTAAATTATACAAGTTTTTTTTTTTAAATCAACATTTGATAAAAATTCTAAAATCTTTTCTGATAAAATCTTACTAAAGTCCCTGAGTGAGCATACTTCATTAAAAAAGTTAAAGTGCATTAAAACCAGGATGAAGCAGATTAAAGTGCAAAAAATGGGCAATTATAATTTACAATTTTTTAGAAGCATCTAATCACAGCAAATATTTAATTGCAACAAAGACTTAAATATACTTACTATAATATTTTCTATGTAGCTACAGAACTATGAAACCACAGCACAATTTTATTTGTATATTTTGCCCACTTTATTTTATTTTGAATCCTGTGTGACAAACAAATTTCTAGAAGTATGAATATTCCATAAAACTCACAGGCATATGCATAACTACGTTAATATAAAAGAATGAATCAAAATACTGCTTAAAATATGCTGTTTTAGCATATAGCATATATGCACAGGGCATGCAATATAACAATATAACCTAATATAACCTCAATGTAATGTAATATAATATAATATAATATAATATAATATAATATAATATAGAGGAGTTACATTACCCTGTGGCTGTAGACTGCTCCAATATCAATCTTGTTGGGAACCATTTTCTGCATCTCGTTCTCCAGCTCATTCTGACTGGTGAAGGACTGATATCTTACATAAATGTCATCTTTTAGGGTGAAGGAAAACTCGCGGTTCTGGAAGTAGTTTTTAGACACTGCAAGAGGCAAAATTAGAAATATTGATTCTAGTAGTGTTGAGGTAGAGACATAAATGTTGTTGAACGTTAAAGTACGCATGTAAAAGCCATATTGCATAAACTAAAAACACATAAAAACGACTTTGCATTACAAATACAAGAACTACAGAAAGACAGCATTTTAAAGACCTGTCAATCGCTCGTTGTGTGATCATAGACCGACATGGGCAAGTTAGTGGCTAAGAGATTTACTTACCACCGCCATAACTTAACCAGCGATAGTACTGTGAAAACGGGAAGAACAGTCTGCGGTAATAAATCGGCAACAAGTCAGGCAAACAAGCTGGATCATAATCTGAGGTTGACATACTTAAAAAAAATTGCACAGTGTTTATTCTCAATGACAGCTGACTCTACAACCAGCGCGGGAAAATTGACGTAAATAGGAAATGACGTGTTTGGTTCTTGTTCGTTGGTCTCGCGCCCGGCTAACGTTACTGTTTTCTGCTTGATCTGCTGCCACCTCAAGGCTCGGAAAAGAGTGGGTTATGATTATGTTGAATCGTGAATTAAAAATGGACAGTCCACAGTCAGTCACACCTGTTTAGGGTGTTTCGCCGTTAGGCCAGAGGCACTGAAAAGGGGCTCCTGCTATCCCGAGGCGCTACATCGGGCAGAAGATGGATGATGAATGTGTGATTTAAATCTGGCGAACTCATACAGGTTAACAGTTTTGCCCCAATTACATTTTTAAAAAGCACATAAGTTAACAGTTACTAAGAAGACAACAGTGTCAATAGAAGAGCTTGAGAAATATGAGACGCAATTTGTGAAGAAAACAGAGAAAAATGTGGTAAATATCAGGTTTGAACAGAATATGTATACTTTTTATTGCCTCATTTTCAGAAAATACCTAATTATTGTCAAATTATGCAAGAAAGGTGGATATATTAATTGTGTGTACTAAGGGTATTTGAATGCTAACTGCGTAATTAGCCTTAGCAAAACATAGGAGTTGGACATGTAAAAATATTTATGTAAATACCTCATTTTCCAACTGGAATGCTATTAAACACAAAAGGTAGAATTGTTTTATTTATTTATTTAAAATATACACTGCTGAATGTACCATTGAACATTGTTAGCAGACAAAATAAATAAAATACTAATAGTGTGAATAGTGTGTTTAAAGGGATAGTTCACATAAAAATTAAAATTCTATCATCTTTTGAAGTTCATTGTATTTTATGATGCCTTTATGACCTTTTTGGATATTCTAAGTTTTGGTTACCTGGACTTTCAGTGGAGGGACAGAAACCTTTCAGGACTCATTAAAATATCTTAAAGGTATAGTTTACCCAAAAATGAAAATTTCTATCTGGTCAGAGAGCTTTCAGAATTCATCAAAAATATCTTAATTTGTGGTCTGAAGATGAACGAAGGTCTTACAGGTTTGGAACGACATGAGGATGAGTAATTAATGACAGAATTTTAATTTTTTGGGTGAACTATCCCTTTAATGTTTGTTTCAAAGATTAATCAATGTCTTATGAGATTGGAATGACATTTTTGGGTGAACTATCCTTTTAAGATGTTTTTTTGTAAATGTCAGAGGAAACAGCCATTCAAATATTATTTGTTATGTACTGTACTAAAATAAGTGGCTCACACAGAAAACCAGTCAACCTTTTTATATCTGCATTCAGCATAAAACCATCAAACACTGAAATGCTTTTTTTCTGAACTACTTTTCTCTTTCAGATTCTCTGTTTTACCATAGGAGGGCAGAAATCGCTTGAGTACTGGAGAGACTGCGACAGTCGTATTGACTGCATGCATATTGATAATTCTGCAGCTAACACTAGATCCGATCTGCTGAGTCCACAGTCACCGCAGTAAACAGGTGAAGGTATATAAATGTTTGAATATGATGCCTGTGTCTATGTAAAGATGTGTGGGTATGATGTTGCACTGGCCCATCACCAGGAATATTATCCCAGGCCTTTGTCCGGGGCCAGTGAATGAAAGGCCCCACCAAGGCATCCTGTGATGGAAAAAAACACTGTCCCAGGCCTCATGTACCAAAACAGAAACTGGAATGCATGCTTTTTGGAATGTGTGTTTTTTGACAAAGGGTTTTGTTGCTGTAAGCCTCTCGCTAACTCTTTAAAGAAATCTCATATTTCATGTGAGTAACTGACGGTAAATCCTAATGGAATGCAGCTCACAGGAACTCTTGTACAAGTAAGAGCTCTCACAGAGAGAGAGTGTCTGACTGAGAGCACTTTTGTCTGAGTGTACTAGTCTCATTTACACCTCTCACTGTCTTTCTTTTATTTAGTGTTGGATTCAGTACGTTCACGTTAAGAAAGGACTAGTTGTTCCTTATACATGTTAGAGGATTTTACTTCAGTCAGCAAGTCTCTATATTAATTACTAGCAGCTTCCTGAGTGGCTCAGCAGAGACGTTCTCATGTAGCAACTGGTCAGTGCTATTTTAGGCACAATATCCTTCCCTGAAGAAGTGCTTTTCCTGTCGTCCTTCACAGATCCTTTTTCAGCACTTTGAATAAATGTCTTCCTGTTCTTGAAGATATGCAATCCTCTAATAGCAGAGCATGTTGTCATACTATAAGGTCATAATGCTGTCATAATGCAACCTATCATTAAATAGAAAAGCTTTTTTTGGGTTAGTAAGATTATTATTTGAAAGAAATTAATACTTTTATTAGGCAAGGACACACTAAATTGATCAAAAGTGACAGTAAAGACTCTTACAAAAAGTTACAGAAGATTTTTGTTTCAAACAAATGCTGTTATTTCAAACTTTATATTTATCAGAGAATCCTGAAAAAATATATCACACTTACCACATAAATCTTAATCAGCACAATTGTTTTTAATATCAATAATAATAAGAATTGTTTCTTGAGCAACAAATCAGCATATTAGAATTATTTCTTAAGGACTGGAGTAATGATGCTTAAAATTCAGATTTGCCATCACAGGAATCAATTACACTTTTAAGAATATTAAAATAGAACGTTATTTTAAATTGAAGTAATATTCCACAATAGTACTATATTTTTTTACTCAATTTTGATCATTGCATAGTGAGCACAGGAGACTTAAAAAGATCAAAAAAAATTGTTTTAAATTGATAACAATTTATAAAATGTAACAACTTGCCCTGATCTGAAGTTTATATAAAAAAAACACATGCTGGTCTTAAGAGCACAGGTTCAGGTTTCAGTAAATCTACCTTGATTTTATGGTTGGCTTTCACCTAAGTACATGCTAATGTGGTTAAATAATGTTCACTGGTTATAAGATGGAAGTTTGGAGGACAGAATTCACAAAAATGGTTCTAACTTAAGAAAGTTTAGAGCGCAGTAATTGAAACCCACATAAAAATTACTGCTAGAAAAAACATTTGTATAATTAGATTTTTGACTCAAAACCTCATAATTACTGAGATATAGTCCTTGTGACAACTTCTCATGTGACAGCTAGCTCCTACATTACTGAAACTGCAGCTTGCAAACCTCTTTTTAGTGTTTGTTTGGCACAGAGTCTCTGTGATGAGATAAATAAAAGGTTGGCGGTGCAAGTTCAGCACCACCTTGTTTACTTGATCAGCCTTGACAGAAATAGACTGTAATGTTTGTCTTATAACAATGGCTGTTGTTGCGGGGCAGGATGAGGGGCTGGTAGTGAAGCAGAGAGGGGAGAGAGGCTTATCTGGGCGACAGGGTGAAGCATGTCAGGACCTCAACTACGGAACTCGACCGACACGCGAGTCTCTATTGTTCAGTTCACATCCTCCTCCTCCTCCTCCTGCAGTGGTGTTCTCCATGTGTGGGTGGAAGTGACTTTTCCCTAAGTGGAAAATCTCAAAACGGGCTTCCCTTTATTCTGAGGAAGAAAGAGAACTTCCTTCAAAACAGGTGCAGACTGTTGATGGGGGGTTTGTGCTGGTGAGACAGACTCTGACACACGTCTGATCTAAGGAGGATGCCTGCCGTTTGAGTTACAGGTAACATCAGTTACTAATGGTATCTCACCCAGCAACAGCTATCTAGGAGTATTATGAACATTAATACGCAGTCTTGATCGTCATTTGTGTTCATTCGAATCAAATTAATTTCAAATGAGGTCATCGCACAGAAAGGGTTGCGTGGAGACGGTTTCGATAACTGATAAACGCAGGGCACAGGTGTTAATTAAAATGTACCGCTTCAGTTGGCCTGATAAGTGCCTGTTTGCCACTTTCATCTTCACACTGAGAATGTACGTGTGCTCAAAAGAGAGCTGAATCCGTTAAATATTTCATTTTGCACTATTTTTCTCTTTCATGCCTTTGAAAAGTAAATCTGTGTGCACACACGCACCTACACACAGACACTCTTGCACTAAGACTTATGCCGAGTTCACACTGCACGATATTAGCCCGATTTTTCACTCGCCGACAGGTTTTGTGAAATCGCCGACAAATGCCCGACATCGGAGGCAAATCGGTGCTCGTTCACGCGAGTGACAATCATGCAGTGTGAATTATCAAAGACGCGATCTGAGGTAATCGCCGACACGTCGCCGACGCCCGCAAAATATTTGGCATGCTACATATCTGGAGCTGTCGACGATTCACAATCACGCTGTGTGAAATGATTTCTGACTGAAAACTACATCGGCGATGACCTACAGCCAATGAGAGACCAAGATACAGGGCAGAGGGAAGTTCGGGGAGGAGTTATAGACCAGAATATCAGTATTTTAATAGATATATGAACAATTATATCATACAGAAACAAGCACAAACATTTGCTTGACCAGCCACAACATCAGCATAACAGTTACTGCAAAATTATTTAACTCCAACTCTCTTTGCAGAACACCCAATCCCTGTTCCCTGCATCTCCCTCCTGCATAATCTGTTTTTCTTTTTCTCCTTGTAGCTGGAAATCAGCTCACAGACAATTTGCGGGCTATATATATATATATTTGAATAATTACAGTCTCGCTGGAGAACTCCGGTCTGACGCACGCGGGTTCTCGCGTTATTGCCTTATCACTTCTCGCGTGTGTTTTGTTGTGAAACGTAGTTTGCGGACCAGACAGAGCTGTCGGCGATTCTTCCTATTGTGAAGTCATGCAGTGTGAAACCCCCTGTCGCCGATCCATCGTGCAATGTGAACACAGCAGCAACTGAATGCTACCCCAGATAGTCACGCAGTGTGAAAACAACGGCGATCTGACGAGTTTGAAAATCGTGCAGTGTGAACTCGGCATTAGCTGCTGTTGCTATGACTACATGCTTTCTGCGGTAAATGTGTTGTCTGACACTGTAAAGTCAAAGAGAATACTCATGTTTTCATATCTACTCCTGTCTTTTCTTTCTCTCTCACGTACTTGCTCCTCTCAGGCACGCTCAAGGTTGTGGGTAATTTAATAATGTTAATTTTAATGTATTTACACACTTTGTTTTGATGCCAAGGTTTAGGGTTGGGAATCGTAAGAAATTTTCCAGTTCTGGTTCCAATTCCATTTAATAAAATATTATGGAAAAATAATTGAATTGTACTAAATACATTTAATATAGGAGAGACATACAGTATACTTTAATATAATATAATAGTCACGGGCAGGGTGTTCTAGAGATCAGGCAGGACGACGAATACAATAATATTTAATAAATAGACAACCGGTAATCCAGACGGTAAATCACACGTAGCACAAAGGGTAGAGTAGACATCAACAATAACCGACAAACTAGAATACAAGAGACAGGAACTGATATAGGGCAGATAACGAGGGGCAGACAGGTGAGCACAATGAGGTGATTAACTAATAAGGAGAACAGGAACAACCAAATAAGGACACAGAGGGAGAAACTACAATCAACAGTCCATCAACGGAGCCGGTGGGACAGAGCGAAGAGGCGCAGCCAGAGGAGAGGAGTCCAGAGGCGATGGCGGGTCGACGCCCGACCAAGGCAGAGCCCGGAGGGACGAGGGAGCCTGGTGGAGCTGATGGATGACGGTGGAGGCGAGGGAGCTAGGAGCCGAGGTGGAGCTACGGGCCGAGGCGGAGTCCGGGCCTCGGAGGCTGGAGGCGGAGGTGAGGGAGACTCAGACCACGGCGACGCTGGAGGATGGCAGTCCCGCGGGGCTCGCACCGCAATGATGGTGGGCTGAGGGCGAGCAGAGGAGCTGCCAGACGACAGCGGTGGAGGAGGCAGGAGTAGGTGGGAGGGTGGGCATTTGTGAGTCTCCAGGCATTCAGGGCTTAACTCTGGATCGGAAGCCCCCTCTG
>NW_015555711.1:1846540-1846982 GCF_001515605.1 Sinocyclocheilus anshuiensis
CGTCATCGGTGGGCTCAGGCTGATGCTCCGTACCGCGGGGAGATGGTGGGCTGGGCTCTGGGTCTGGAGTGGATCCGGCAAGATCCTCCACCGGGCAGATGGTGAGTGGCGACCCGTTTCTCACCAGAGTCCACTCCACGAAGAGGACAATCTTCGGACGACAGTGCTCTGCACTCGGTGTTCAGGCTTGCGTCATAGAAAGAGCAGAGCGCGTCGTCCAGATAGCTGGTAATGTTAGCGACCAACAGGAACAGTTTGGTATGGTCCTCGAGAGCCTTGTCTCCCTGCTCCAGCAGGAGGAGGAGGAATTCGGGGCAAGTGAAGGGATCCATGGGGACACAACGGAAAGAAAAACACTGAGAAAAAAAAAACAGAAAACAAACGGAGGGGAAAACACGGAAGTTACTGTTTTGGTCGGTCCTTCTGTCACACTTCTCGGGAG
>NW_015555711.1:1847106-1851251 GCF_001515605.1 Sinocyclocheilus anshuiensis
ATTCGGGGCGAGTGAAGGGATCCATTGGGAAAACACAACGGAAACAAAAAACTGAGTAAAAACAGAAACAAAACAGAGGGGAAACACGCAATTTAAACTGTTTTTTTTGTGGTCGGTTATTCTGTCACGGGCAGGGTGTTCTAGAGATTAGGCAGGACGACGAAGATGACGAATACAATAATATTTAATAAATAGACAACAGGTAATCCAGACAGGGTAATCACACGTAGCACAAAGGGTAGAGTAGACATCAACAATAACCGACCAACTAGAATACAAGAGACAGGAACTGATATAGGGCAGATAACGAGGGGCAGACAGGTGAGCACAATGAGGTGATTAACTAATAATGAGAACAGGAACAACCAAATAAGGGACACAGAGGGAGAAATTACAATCAACAGTCCACAGGGGTGTGACAATAATATAATTAAAATACTAATATTTGAGAATGTGATGTAAAAAAATATATTTTTAATAATTATTATGAAATAAATTTTATTATATTTGGAATATTACATTACTACATTTAGTGTTGTGAATCGTAAGAAATTTCCCAGTTCTGGTTTCAATTTCTGGTTCCATTTAATAATAAAATATTATGGAAAAGTAATTTTAAATAATTTTAAACAATTTAATTATGCTAAATATATTTAATATTAGAAAGACAACTAACTTTAAAGTTACTTACTTTAATATAATATAAAATAATATAATATAATACAAATATACTATAATATAATCTAATATTTAAAATACTTGAAAATATATAATAAAATCAATTAATTTTATTATGTTTGAAAATGACATCTATTAATAATATTTCATAATATTGTATTTTTGGTTTTCAATGTATTTTGTTATATATTAATTGAGTTTTTCAAGCAGTAATCGGCAGACCCCCTGCAATCCCACCTCGGACCCCCTGTTGTAGACCATTGCTTTAGTCTGTATCAGTCTGGAGCTGCTCCAAATTCTCTCAAATGTCTAACTTTGAAGTCTTCAGTGCTCATGCTGATAGTGATAAGCTATGGAAGCAGTTTTCTTAAAATATATCTTTAATCATCAGTTCATTGTCTGGCATATTGTCGGTTGCTGTGATACTTGATTGATAGCATATTATACACATGGAATTGCAATCAGGCTTCATTGTTGTATATCATTGTTTGTTTCCTGGTTTAACAGGAAAAGATTGTTTCAAGATGCACTTTTTCTTTTTTTGTATGTAATAAACAAGTTACCAATATCTGCATGATATTGCAGCATATACAAGCATTTGGGGAAGTTGCCCCACCCTGCTGTGATTGTGGGCACTACTGCATGTGTAATGCACCCTGACCTAATTAGTTATTTACAGTTTCACACCCAACTGGACTCCATGTTAAAATGTGTCCTTAAGAGACATCAATCTCTTTATTACCATATCCAGATTAACACATACAGCATATCTTATCTTCATAAAATAGCTTTTGCAGACCATATGTTATAGGATTAGTTAACTTGTACATTTAACTTGTATAACATTGTGTCAAGCACCTGAGCTCAAACATGGGGCATCCAGACAATTTGTAGCCTTTAACATTTTTTTTTTTTTTTCAGATTATTTTTACACTAAAACATTGTTCTTCAAACTACATTTTCTGCTGTAACCAGCAAAAACCCTGTGCTACTTTAAAGTCCAGACATGTATGGCCATCCTGACCGGTCCAAACACAACCCACACCTTCTTTCTTCTCTATGGCCCAGAGACCCAGATGCCATAAAACCACGGTTGGCTAATTAAACAGACAAATATGCTCATTCATTATCAGCATACCTCAGGGGTTCACTGTGACACACTGTACATATGTGTGAGAGTGAGTGATAGTGGGGGTTGGGTGAACCTCATGGGGTTTAGGGCAGCCTTAGGGACCCCGTTGGCAAGAAAAAGCCCATGGCAGTGTGAGAGGTATGCTCCTATGAGGGCACATGTGTGCGGTTGTTTTGTTCTGTTTCCAACGCAGCAGAAATCAGCTGTGCAAGAGTCTCGCAACACTAGTATTAATATCAAAAATGTTCTTGCAAATATGACTTTATTTCTTTGGCAGAACACAAAAGAAGATGGTCCAATGTGGTTTTGGACCCCATTTACTTTCATTTTATGGAGACAATTTTTTTTTTTTTGAGAGGGAGTTTTCCAAACTGTTTATTTTATTTTGTTTTGTTTTTGAAATGTTAACTTTAAATCTCATTTTATGGAGACAATTTTTTTTTTTTTTGAGAGGGAGTTTTCCAAACTGTTTATTTTATTTTGTTTTGTTTTTGAAATGTTAACTTTAAATCTTTAAATAAAAATTTAAATATTTAGCAACAAATTGGTTTGACTAACAAAAAGTTTGAATCCCTTCATCAAGTGAGCATTGAATGATGACAAAGGTAATTGAAATGTGAAAATTAGCAATAAAATATTCCAAATAATCTGATGTATATTCAGTATTGTCTGATACTGATACATGAAAAGATCTGAAAACCAATATGCTGCATGTATCATGCATCTCTTAAAAAGATGTGTAATATAAATCAGAAATGTATGATGATGTGAGTTGAGAGGTTTCACATTGTTTATGCTAATATCTGAATAAATTTAATATGCTGATTATGTACATTCATTTCTCCTGAGGCCACGAGGCCAGCTTGTTCTTGTGTCTGTGTGTGTGTGTGTGTGTGTGACATGCTTTCTGCTCCGGTGAACAGACAGTCACCCTGACTGATTCAACAAGGTTTTACTGAGCTTGTTGATTTGAAACAGCACTGAAATTCTGTTTTGAATCTTAAAACAACATTCCTCTGATAATGCAAGTATGAGAAGGTGAATAACACAAGCAGAAAAGGCGTATAAGAGAGTAGACACCACATTTGAAGGTCTGAACTCGCATACTGAACACATTCGTGTTTTCTCCTGTCATTATGATCCCACATTGTTTCAGCAGTTCTAGACGATCTATGGCATTGTTAGCGCTGGAGTCACGGTGGCTGGTTTGATGGCTCCGTGTGTGTGTTTGTGTGCATATCTCTATGGCAGACTGCAGCTCGTCAGTAATTGGAGAGAATAAGTCTCCCCCCATCATTTCATTCCCTCCTTTACTGATTTCTCCCCAGTTTCTCTCACTAGGTTTCGGTCTGTTGAATGTGAGGCATTGGTAATGAGCTGGCATTCTGTCATTCCCTTACTTGACACCATAGAGCCTTAGAGAGGAGAGAGGGACTGGGGCTGTTTGGGTGGAGAAGACTTCAAGCAGCTGGATGCTGGAGCTCTTTCGCTAAGCATTCCCTCTCTGATGCTGGATTTATCCTTCTAAAATCATGTTTAACAGACTCTACTGTTTTATCCAGGTTTTATCTTTTCTTTTTTTCTTTTCTTTTTAGAAATTTCCTTTGAAAGCCATGCTTCAAGCTGTGACTGGTCAAGGTCGTCTTGATCTAATGCATTAATTAAAGAGCTGAACATGGTGTGGGGTAACACTTTATTTTAAGGTGTCCTTGTTACACGTTACATGTACTTACTATTATAATAACATAATTAAAATAAGCATAATAACATAAAATAAGCATAATTACATGCAAGTAACCCTAAACCAAACCCTAATCCTAACCCTAACCATATAGTAAGTACATGTAATTAATTAATATTACTCAGTACTTAAATGTATAATTACACTGTAACAAGGACACCTTAAAGGGTTAGTTCACCCAAAAATGACAATTCTGTCATTAATTACTCACCCTCATGTCGTTTCAAACCCGTAAGACCTTCGTTCATCTTCGGAAAACACATATGAAGATATTTTTGATAGAATCTGAGAGCTGTCTGACCTTGCATTGACCGCAATACAACTGAAATGTTCCCATGTCCAGAAACGTTGCAAGGAGATTGGCAAAATAATCCATGTGACATCAGGGGTTCAACCGTAATTTTATGAAGCTACGAGAATAATTTTTGTGTGAAAAAGAAAAAAAAAAACGACTTTATTCAACAATTCGTCTCCTCCGCATCACCCTGTAGCGCCATTTTGGAGAATATCCGCTGGACGTAAACAACGTATGCTGTTCTGGGTCAGCTGTGGCACGCCAGATCTGTTTCCTACGTTGTTGTGATTTGATCTGAA
>NW_015555711.1:1852369-1854759 GCF_001515605.1 Sinocyclocheilus anshuiensis
AACGACTTTATTCAACAATTCGTCTCCTCCGCATCACCCTGTAGCGCCATTTTGGAGAATATCCGCTGGACGTAAACAACGTATGCTGTTCTGGGTCAGCTGTGGCACGCCAGATCTGTTTCCTACGTTGTTGTGATTTGATCTGAACGAAAACAGCGTATCCGTGTGGCGCAGCTGACACAGAACAGTATACGTTGTTTACGTCCAGCAGATACTCTCCAAAATGGCGCTACAGGGTGACGCGGAGGAGACAAATTGTTGAATAAAGTGGGTTTTTTTCTTTTCTTTTGCGCACAAAAATTATTCTCGTAGCTTCGTAAAATTACAGTTGAACCCCTGATGTCACATGGATTATTTTACCAATCTCCTTGCTACGTTTCTGGGTCTGGGAACATTTCAGTTGTATTGTTGTCTATGCAGGGTCAGACAGCTCTCAGATTCCATCAAAAATATCTTAATTTGTGTTCCGAAGATGAACGAAGGTCTTACGGGTTTGAAACGACATGAGGGTGAGTAATTAATGACAGAATTGTCATTTTTGGGTGAACTAACCCTTTAAAATAAAGTGTAATCTGGTGTGGTATACAAGCACTCTTTGTCTATTAATATGCTATAGTGTGAACATGTACACTACCATTTAAAGGTACTAGACTAAAGAGTTGACTGAGGAACATGATGTAGATAAGTGCTTTTGAACTGGTTTTGCTTTAGAGCGTAGAAATTAATAGAATTACGAAACTATGCAGAATTACTAAATTCTGCATAATTTCACTGCTTCTAGCAATTGAGAGATGTTTTGTGTCAAAATATCATAACGTTTAAACCGATAATTCACCAAAAAATGAAAATTACTCACCCTCAAGCCATCCTATGTGTATGACTTTCTTCTTTCAGACGAATACAATTGGAGTTATTAAAAATGTCCTGGCTCTTCCAAGCTTTATAATGGCAGTGAATGGTGGTTGAGATTTTGAAGCACAAAAAAGTGCATCCATCCATCATAAAAATTGTTCCACACGACTCCGGGGGGTTAATAAAGGCCTTCTGACGTGAAGCGGAAGTGCAGAAGAGAACAAAACATCTGTCATGAATTAGAAGTACAAAATGAAGATTTGTAAAGAAAAATGTCGATATAAGCCAAGAGGAGACTGGTTTTCCTTTGCTGTAAACAAAACTTGGTTCTCGCGAGACTAACATATTCTCACCGGAGCTTATGCTACAACTACATCCTACTTCATCCGCTGGAACACCATTCTCTCGTGAACGTGTGTACGACAATTAGCGGAAGCTAGAGATTAGTTTATAAAGTTTTAAATATGGATATTTTTCTTACACAAACACATTGCTTCACTTCAGAAGACCTTTATTAACCCCCAGAGCCATGTGGAGTGCTTTCTATGGATGGATGGATGCACTTTAAAATCTCGACCCCCATCTGCCATTATAAGGCTTAGAGGAGCCAGGACATTTTTAATTTAACTCCGATTGTATTCATCTGAAAGAAGTAAGTCATATACATAGAGATATACATAGAATGGCTTGAGGGTGAGTAAATCATGGGCTAATTTTCATTTTTGGATGAACTATTCCTTTAATGATTGCTTGAAGCTGATTGCTTATTTGTTTTTGTTGTCTGAACTATACCTCTTTAAATGGTTACTTGCAATTGATTTTTTTCCCCAGAGTAGACCTATAACCCAACTGTTGGTCTACCACAATTGAGAACCAGATGTAGAATAATATGGAGGTTTGTGAACAGATGAATAGTGTAGGGACTTGCAAAGATCAGTAAGAGTTTGCCGTATTGGTATGTGATGCAACTGAGAAAGCCTGTTTGATGTGCAAGCTTTAGAAACTGGATGTAGACTAGATAGATTTATAAAGAAAATCGATGGATCGAAATTTTTCAAGGGATATTTATTTATTTAGTTAGTTAAAGCTGAACAATTTCACCATATATTCCATAATCTTGCCTGCTTGTTGGCTTTGTGTACTGCGCTTACTAAGTTAAGTTACAGAATTAAGTTCTGTTATAGGTGCAGATGCATACAGGATATCTTTTTATTGTTTCTGCCTCTTTATTATTCAGTATTACGCTGTTTCATTGCATACCATTCCTGCAGAATCGCATGATTTACTCCTGGTTTTTCTTAGACCTGTTGGCCTAGTTTTGAGTGCCATGTGAATAAACAGGTAATTTGAGAGTCTGTCATATAAAGATGTTTATCTGATATGAAATCTCTCCTGATTTAAGATACAGGGTTCCCACTCTTTTTGACTAATGAATTTCCATGACTTTTCCAGTTTTTTTAATGGTTGTGCAGTTTATTTTATAGAGATTGCTGGGAAACATTTTTATTTATTATTTTTTTTTTTTTTATGTTAAATAT
>NW_015555711.1:1854893-1887767 GCF_001515605.1 Sinocyclocheilus anshuiensis
TGTTGCATCTTTCCCAAAAAGACTCATGGCTGTATTAGATCAAAAGGGTGCTTCTACTAAATACTGAGCAAAGGGTCTGAATACTTAGGACCATGTGATATTTCAGTTTTTCTTTTTTAATAAATCTGCAAAAATGTCAACGATTCTGTGTTTTTCTGTCAATATGGGGTGCTGTGTGTACATTAATGAGGAAAAAAAATTAACTTAAATGATTTTAGCAAATGGCTGCAATATAACAAAGAGTGAAAAATTGAAGGGGGTCTGAATACTTTCCGTACCCACTGTATACGGATTCTTTAGACATGTTCGTTTTCTCATTATATTTTGGACTGCCACTGGATCTGCAAGTCTTAACATGTAAAAGGGTTATAACAATGCAAAATGTTTTTAGATTGGGATTTTCTCCTAATGAGTGCTGGCACTAAAAAGAAAACCTTCACACAATTTATTGACCAAATCCAGGTTTTAATTAATTTAAGAGTGACACATGACATCAGAGACAAGGGAAATAATCAATAAACAATATTCAATATAAAATAGATTGTCTGAAACTAAAGAATAAAACAGAACCAGCAATAATCAACTATTAATAAATTACAGTTACATTGCACACACAATCATACAGTCTGTTCTGAATTAGTTTGCTTCACAGACTTCATTTAAAGGGCTGTACAAAACTGATTATGCACAACATATGTACGTCCAGACCGCAGTAACAAAAGGAAGATTGTGGAGATCCACCACATCAAACATATAACATATAAGAGTGCTACTAAACCAGACAACAGTAACAAATTCATATCAAGATGATGGCCTGTAAGATGATTCATGTTTCAAACTATAAACTATAGCCATGAAAAAGCCATTTGTTATGCTACAGTGAGAAAACTTGTCCTTATTTTCACTTTGTTTACGCCCGGTTTCTTTCTCCACTTCTCCCGAGTGGTTTTCGGACATGTAGTCCAGCTTAACTGACTTGCCTGATGCTAAGCAATGGTGTAGAATTGCATGAAGTGATGAACAACCTCCTAAAGTTTCTTTCAGATGAACTAGAGTGAGAATTTACAAAGTCAATGATATAATAATAACGAAGTTGTACAAGTGTGTGGTTAAGGCAAGACCAGTTTATATACAGTATTTTCATTCTCATTTGTCTAGACGGTGACTATGGAAATTTAGATTTTACTGAATGTGCGGTTTTCACAATATCCAGTGCTACAACATTTTGGATTAAATTAGTGAAAATTGCCCATCTTTTTAATTAAAAAAAAAATAAAAAATCAGATTTCATGCTTAATAACCTGTTAGATCTGCATAAAACAGTAAAACGGGAATATTGTGAAATATTATTACAGTTTAAAATAACTGTTTTCTAAAATGCAATTTATTCCTGTGATGGCAAAGCTGAATTTTCAGCTGTAGCTTGTACTGACCCCACACTTTTGAATGGTTGTGTAAAATATTCCCCAAACCATTTCTTTGATCGTATTAAATTTGATGAACTACTTGAGTTGGAAGTTATTCTGAGGTCAGATTCTTCGTAATGCTGTCTCGTCTGACTTCTCAGTTCATTTCTACTTGGCCATTTATAAGCCTAAAGTGAGGATTTAGTTGTTTTATGATTAAGCATTACACAACCAGGGGTTGTGGGATTTAAGACCGAGATTACCAGAATGAGGCTTAGGATGAGAGGAAAGTCCTCTGTGACAGTGATCCGACCAAATGCATGAGAATCACTGAAATTATAATGCAATCTAATGTCCAGCCTCAATTATAACCAGTAACTTTACCACATAACAAGAGAATCAGTTATTTACAGGCCTTTTGAGAATTAGGTGTTGTGGCAGATTACTGTAAAAGAAAAGTCAACTGGAACATTCAAATTATCTTCTCGCTTATGCAACATTGATCAGTTTTGGTGGACTGCAGTGTCCCTTAGTAATCCCCCATGACCTTTCCAGTCCATCTCTAAAATTACTTCAGTGAAAGATCTCATTTTCTAAAAAAGAACGGTTGGAACATCTGGAAGGGGTCTTTGTGGCAATAACTCCTGCTCTATATTGAGAAATGGCCCGGGCGATGCTGGGCTTCTCCTCATTGGCTGAGATTTATGACCTGTTATCTAGGGGCAGAAAGCGCATGAAGGACTACAGTAGAGATAGAGAGAGAGAGTGAAAGAGTGTGTCAGCATGTCCAATACATCTGGATGTACCAATGTGATTGGATGCTTCATCTAGCAGATTTATAACACTGTTCACCTTTTCAGGAGGACATAAAATCTTGTTTGGCTCCTCCCCTCGTGCTTGCATGAGTTCTCACATTGTAGATCAGTGCCAGCTAATACAAGCAAAGCATAATTCTGTATTGAAACCGTAACTAATGCCAACCCGTATTCAATCATCCTCTCACTTTCCATTTAACAATCACATCCATGTTCACTAAAGTGCGTACTGTGTAACACATCCTCTTCCTTTAAATATTAAATTACGTTCACAGCTCAACCCACATTCCCACGCTAACTACCCATAAAAATATCTGACAGTGTCCAGTATTCGCTACATTTCCTTCTTTGACTGACTGATTGATCATTGATACAAAATGCAGTTCATGTAAAGGCTGGTAAAGAGGATGTGTAACAGCCGAAAACCTTAAACAATGGCAGCAGCTCTCTGTCGTTGTGATGAGTGTGTTTGCAGGTGGGGTGTCAGAATGGAAGAAGAACAACATGAGTGTAGAGAGAGGGAGGAGGGGTCATTAAAGGTCATGACCTCCCCTTCTCTCAACCCCCCCCCCAAACAACCTTTTCGAAGAGCGAAAAATACGTTTTTTTTTTCTTTCTGGAATTGGAGTGGTGCACATGGAGCTCACATGATGGAACAGCTCTTGGTTCTCTCCTTGCTGAAGGAGGAGGTCAGGAGCTGCGCTTTGCTGGGCAAGTGAAGGAGGCGTTTGGACAGCCGGCGAGTGGGGCTTTGCTTTATGGGGGGCTGCAGTTTGTTAAGGCATGTTAGTGCCGCTGAGCGGAACACGCTGTGGATGCTCTTCTCCGATGTGAATGCAGAGCACTCCAGGTACACCTCTGCTCCTACCTGCTTCGCCAGCAAGGTGCCCTACATACAGAAAGATAGACTGAATGCAGTCAGAGATGGAAAAAAAGAGACGAGGAGTCTAGTTTACATAGGGAGGGTGCGATTGACTGACCTGCTCATGGGAGATGGGCGTCAGTCTCTGATTGGACAGCTCCATCAGTGTGCAAACATCTGTTCGCAGGTCCGTCTTGCAGCCGACTAGGATTATTCGAGTACTGGGGCAGAAATCCATGATTTCGGCTTTCCACTGCAGGGAGAGAGCTGTTAATATACTGCAGAAATCATATTCTTAATGAGTATTTTTTACTTGAGAAGCAACAATATGGGATAGATCACCCCAAATTTATTTATTTTTTTAATATATTTTATTTTCAACAAAAGAAAGTAAGTCATACAGGTTTGGAATGACATGAGGGTGAGTAAATGTTGACAGAATGTAAATTTTTGGATGAATTATCCCTTTAAGATTTGTTTTGACAGCTTATATATTTATTATGAGTGTATTTTGTCTTATTTCACTTTCATTTCTTTTTATTTGTTTTTAACTTGTTTATACTTAAAACAAATGGGGGGAAAATTGTCTGTGCAATGAGACAAAATACACTGCATAAAATACTAAGACTTTTCAGAAAATGCATCTTTAATTAGTGTTGTTTCTTAAGTAAAATCGTCTATTTTAAGGATATTTTAACTGGAAAAAAAGATGAATAGAATTGAAGAAGTCATAAAATGTCTCTCACCTTTTTCAGAGAGTTTTCAACAGTCTCAGGACGACTTATATCAAAGCAGAGCAGAACAGCATCTGCATCACTGTAGCAGAGAGGTCTGACATTATCATAATACGGTGAACCTGCAGGAGCAAACACATGACAAACATTAATAATGGAAACTTGGCATCAAGTAAGATGCTTGTGATAGAGGAGTGAATGCAGCTGAATATGGAAGATCAAATGCTATGAGGGAATTGACAAAGGCTGAGTAATGTAAATAGCGTTCGTATGGCAGTTCTCGTAATAGGTGTGTGCATGTGTGTGGGCGACTCTTGGAGATTCCTTTATTGACAGAATGAGTTGCCGAAGAGGTCTTGTCCCCCGCACACACCGAACCTCATCTCATTCCGTAACTACGGCAACGGCATTGAAGGATGTGCACATAAACACTCTCATACTATGGCTCTATGTCGATAGAAAATAAAATAAGTCCATTAAAGGTGCATTTCACCCAATATTTGTGCTTATAAGTATCGACTTTCAGCTCAGATGTTGGGTGTTGTGTGAGCCTCTCTGAGTCACGTACTACTGCTGTATATGTAGACAGTGACTCAGCTCACTATGTTTAGACAGAGAATATATGGCTTATCAGCAGAAAGAGAGGAGAGATATGATGAGACAAAACAATGAATCTACAGACAACCCTGATACCACTATTTATACACACTAGACAGTACAGGTCTCAACAGTAAGGCCATTGTAGCAAATTAATTCTGATTTAACTGCTTTAAATGTGTCACCATTGTCATATTAATTAGTTTGCAACCGAGATGATGTTTAGTTCAACTGAAGCATCGGTAAAAATGGAATGAAAATCATAAACCAATAACCATATACCACCATTTTCCAACAAAAGACTATTGATGATTGTATGGCTGCCTGTCACTATGAATATTATATTATATTATATTATTAACAGTGCTGGGTAGTAACTGATTACATGTAATCTGGATGTAATCTCAGTTAGGGCTGGGCAAAAAATCGAATGCGATTTTCATGCGAATCTCATCAGTAAAGCCGCTTCTGGTGATGAGTAGTAAATCTCCAGCACGTGCTTTCAGATGGAGCGGCATTTACTACACAGAGCCGTAGATCACTGACAAGCTACACAAAATCGCGTTCAAAATTGCAGGCAATTCATTGCCGATTTTGTGTAGCTTGTCAGTGAACTACGGCTCTGTGTAGTAAATGCCGCTCCATCTGAAAGCACGTGCTGGAGATTTACTACTAATCACCAGAAGTGGCTTTACTGACGAGATGTGCATGAAAATCGCATTCGATTTTTTGCACAGCCCTAATCTCAGTAATGTAGTACTTGTAATTCGAGTATATTACATTTTAAAATGTTTGTAATCAGATTATCGTTACTTTTTATGGATTACATGATTACATATTCACACAGTGGCAGTAAATTATTCACAATTTATTGATTCTGGAAGTCTGGACAAAAATAGTTCAAACCTGGAAGACTTTAGGCGTGTCATTGTTTTCATGTTTATTAATATGTGTTTAATGCAGGGATTCTCATTTTTGTCACCCCTTAAAATAAAATATTTGTTGAAATATCACAGAAGTTGTCAATATTTCAATAATTTAACAACAGATTCGCATGTTTACAGTTCTCTGATGTTGGTTAATGGTCACACTGACATGCAGGTAAACAAAAACAGTATTAAAATTTAGTATTCAAGTGTTTTAAATTGCTTTTATTTTACATTTTTATTAGTTGAATTTAATTATTAGGTTTTTATCAATTCACTATTCACTCTATCAACTCACTAATGTAATGTTTAATGCATTTTATGAAGTTGACATCAAAACATGGAATATATTTTATTTCTCTTTGCTTTTATTTTATCAATATGGTATGTTTAATGGTACGTTTAAAACAAGTTTGATATAAATGTAATCTAAAAGTAATCTAGATTGCATTACTACCTACAGTTTTCATCATGTAATCTGTAATATGTAATGGACTACAATTTGTAAGTAATCGACCCAGCTCTGATAAATAAATATCTTTATTAAAGGGGTCATATGATGTTGCTAAAAAGAACATTATTTTGTGTATTTGGTGTAATGAAATGTGTGTATGTGGTTTAAGGTTAAAAAAACACATTATTTTCCACATACTGTACATTATTGTTTCTCCTCTATGCCCCGCCTTTCTGAAACGCTTCGATTTTTACAAAGCTCATCAGTCTGAAAAGCGAGGTGTGCTCTGATTGGCCAGCTATCTAGTGCGTTGTGATTGGCCGAATGCCTCAAGCGTGTGATGGAAATGTTACTCCCCTTACCACACTGTGATGCTGTGTCCCGGCGTGACGAGACAAAACCAATAAAACCCATTTCAAACGAGGTATTTGTTGCATCCAGTGGGGACATTACAGATTATAATGACTTATACTGTCTTTTTACGCGTTGCATCGCGCCGCGTAAACATAAATCCATGTCTGCATTTGTGATCGGAAAAATGACAAACAACAAGCACTGCTCAAAACTCGCGTTTGAATCATCAGTGGCAAATTCTTTATATATAAAAAAGACGCCTTCTTTCTTTGCGTGAACATTTGGGCGGCGTTATGCAAATCTTCCCACATCATGACGTAGACATGTGGGGACGTGTTTAAACGAGGCGTTTTAGGAGGGTCTTAAGCAGTCTTAACTTTTATAAAGAATATCTCTTTTGGTTTGGGTTTAGTCTTTGCAACTTTAGGGATCTTATCTATTCACGAACAGCTTGTAACACTCCAAAGAGAAAGGAAAACTTGAAATCGCATCATATGACCCCTTTAATGTATTCAAAACCAGTTATACATTTTTATATCTTTTGTAAAGAATGTTTTAGTTTTTTAATTACATGTATTATTTTTGACATAAAAATATTTCAATTGTAGATCTACTGTGTGAGGGGTCATGGATCTTTTCAGATGTACTGTAAAACTTAATAGTAAGACATCTCCCTGTATCTGTTATACTAGGTAGCAATTGCTCTTGACACCTGACCGTAGCTACTGTTTGAAAAACAAATTATAAAAACTATATCTTCCTCTTGAATCAAATTTCTAATGATAAGAGCTACAGGAGTGGGCCACACCAGGCCCTGTCAAAGGCTCAGTCGCAGCCTCTCATGCCCGTCTCCTCTTTGATCTGGAGAGTGTGAAGAGATGCCTGAAGCAGCAAGAGCCAGATGAGCAAATTCAATTAAAGCTTCTATAATTAGTCGTGATTAGAGTGTGTTTGTTCACGTATGCTGAAGAGTGTTTGCATGTGGGTGCACGAGCATCTAGCGCTCTGCCAGTGTTCCTCCTGCGCGTTGCCACCTAACAAGGCTGTACACAATTAACAAAGCCTAACTGGCTTAATGAGGGAATAGATGGGAGCTGTTTGATTGGCTTCTCAAGCTCTGATCCTCCATGCAAGATTCTGAGTAAGCTGTTGTACATGATAACATGTATTTTCTCTCACAGTTACGGTTTTTACTTCTGATCTGGATTGCGTGTCCGGGGTTAATTTAAGTTTTTCTATTGTTGTTTCTCTGTTCTAGCTCAGTATGACTGGGAAATTCCATTGAAGTGTTTTTAACATTTCACAATAAGGTAGTGTGTTTAGATAAAATGCACATCAGGAAATACCTCGAGCTAAACTGAGCATAGACAGGAAGTCCGCTTTGCTTAAGAGTTCATTCACCAATTATCACATGCACAGATGATGTTCTAGGAATTTCGTTGGTTATAATATTACATATTAATATATATATTATTATAATATATAATAATTCATTTAATAATATTTTTAATATTCAAATTATTTTATTATTATTATTATTATTAGTAGTAGTAGTAGTAGTTCAAAAGCAGAAACCGAGCAATAATTAATAATCAACTGTGCATATAAAAATTAGAGCCCGACCGATATATCGTTTTGCCGATTTTATCGGCCAATATGAGCCTGTCGCAGATATATCGTATCGGCGAATATGCCGCCGATATGAAATTTTTTTACAGGACATAAAACGCAGATAAAATGCTTGTAAATGGTGGAATTACGTAGTTTGTCCAGCAGAGCATGCTCCATTGTTTGCTACTGGCGACCTGGATGAAACGCTTTAAAGCTTAAGTGTATGGAATACCATTGAAACTTTGAACGGCCATATCGCCATAAAGGCGTGGCGGATCCGCACCAAATTCGGGGGATCCCTTCAGCTCGAGGAACCCTCTCGAACGCCAAATCGAGTGTACGTCTTGAGGCCACCCTTTCGAATGAAACCACCCCGCGTCGATAGCCCCCAGTGTTCGGGAGTTACGGGCGGTTAAATCCGGCGCTGACCGATCTGGCGAGCTGAAGGGATCCCCCGAATTTGGTGGAGATCCGCTGCCGCGTTCACGAGATAGTGACACCAGCCAACACTTTCACTTCAGTAAGGAGGTCTCATGTTCAGGAATAAATACCAGAAACATCGTGATATATTTTTAAGCCCATATCACCCATCCCTAATAGTGACACCAGCCAACACTTTCACTTCAGTAAGGAGGTCTCTTGTTCAGGCAGCAGCATTCAAGCATTGGCTTATTCGACCGTAAGTGCCCTGCGAAGTGGACTTCACATGATATTCCACCATGATTCCAGTTCCAAGGAAACGTACACGTTACATTCAAAAGGCATTAAAGTGCGCGTCTCGTGAATTTATATTGTATTTATTTACAGAGGTATATTATGTCACACTTCTCTAGTAGTTAAAGTGTCCAAAATTTTGACTGGTACTGTACTATAATATACAAAGAATATCAGCCGATATATCGATATCAGCCTTTTTTACGCCCTAATATCGGTATCGGCTCCCAAAAAACCCATATCGGTCAGGCTCTAATAAAAATGTGTTGTATGAGCTGCAAAAAAATCTCTAATGTGAACAAATTTATAAGTTCAATTTTGAAACAAAGGCTGAAATATTCTATTTTGCTAGCAAAATGTCTTAGTTTCCACAGGTGAAAAATCTATTAGAGAAAACCTATTAGAGAAAAGCAATATCCCATCCACTCATCCTAGCAAGTAGGCACTCAGTCAAGCAGTCAGGCATGACAATTAACATAGACTCAGATTCATCAAGCATCACTGACTGATACGTTACACAACGTGCTATGCAACATGACCCTGAAGAACCCAGCTTTCACTTGGCATGCAATATGACAGCAGCTGGGATTTAAAAATATTAAACCTATACACTATTGCAAAGATTAATCTAGGTGGAAATATCAGTTATAAAATAAGGGCATTTGGAAAGGGCATGATGTACTTTAAAAAATAAATATCCTTCCAAATCAAGTGAAACAGACAGAGTTTACAAAGATAATGATTTAGATTGAAGGAAAGATGGGACGGTTTGGTACATAATTGGTATGAGAACAGTAATAATAATTTTCAGGAGAGAAATCTAACTTTGTCTGTACATTGTTTTGGGTGAACTATCCCTTTAAGAGATGTCTTCTTACTCTTAAAACTCCATGAATCCAAACATAGACTAAATAAATGAGACTATCAGTAGAACATTCCATGTCTTTTTACTAGATAAGAAAGTAAGAGAGCTTCAGCTATCAGTCATTGAACCACGGCTTTCTACTACTAGGCTAATCTTAATGAGACTCTCAATCAGATACACATGCAAACATTCCCTAACCAAATCAATCTGAAAGACAAAACCACAGGCACTGGAACAGGAGCTGATCTGTGTAATCTTTTTCAAAAAAAGAGAAAAACAGTATCTCTAAAAAGCCACCTACGTCATTGAAAAGGCTTCGCGTGCCACAATGAGACATTCCAAAACATGCCAAAACCTTGTGCTGTCCTGCACTGCCCTGAATATTTTAATAGCCAGTTGTCTATCTCGTCTGATCCAGAGGCAGACAGAAGGTAAAGACGCTTGGGGATTGGTCTCAGGTGTTGGGACTGCCAGACCCTCTCACCCACTTACAGCAGCCTCACACATCTCAGCTTGTGTTCCCTGACTTAGGGCTCAGGTGCTGATGGTGTCTTTCCTGTAACGTCTGACTGACCTACTAGCCCAATAACAGTCAACACAACAGCTGAGAATGGACAAAAGCTAATGCATGTGGATGATTTGCAGAAAGTGATTTTGTAAATAATTCTAACAAAACATAGTAAAGATAAATCCAAATCTATTCCTAATCTACTTTAAATGATAAACAATCATTTTGTATATCTGAAAATCGTAATGCAACATATGATGCATTGAAGACAATTCAGATATCACAAGGGAAATAAATAATTGATCAGGTACACAGGTTACTACAATGAGTATATATTTGATATATATTGATGTGAGTTATATGAGTTATGTTATTAATTTCAGATTGTACAAAATCAGAGCTACAACTGCTCTGGCGAACATTTACGTTCCACTTCACAGTGAAGCTGTTTGTTTATGCTTGTTTTATTCATTTTCGTCCTTACAGTGAAAGTAAACAGGGTCCAAAACAACATTGGACCCCACTCAGGCCAATATAGATTACTTAAACTACTAGTACTATTGGAAAGAATAAGAGCCTATTTGACAAACACTTAATTTGCTTTCACTGTATGCATGAAAATGAATGAAACAAACATAAACAGCTTCACTATGAAGTGGAAGCAAGTAGTGAACAAATCACATGTATTCAGGCCAATAGGTGACTAAAACTACTAGTACTAAATGTTGGTCAGAGCCGTTGTACCTCTGATTTTGTACAAGGTAAAAATAATATGCAACTCATATGGAAAACAAACACTGGGACATTTTCAAAACATTTTCTTTTGTGTTCCACATAAGAAAGTCATACAGGAACGAGTATGATGACAAAATTTGAATTTCTGGGTCCATTTAATGATATTTAAAGTGTGTGAAACTGTATTAATTAGCAAAATTGACTGAGTGCAAATGTGTTCATCAGTTTAAATGCTCTGTTACGTAAAGCAGTATCACCGCTGTACCGCTGTTAGTCGGTCAGTCTCTCTCTCACCTGACGTGTCCCATAAACTGAGCTCCACGCGCTGCTCCTCTAATTCCAGTACAGCTGTGTAGTTCTCAAACACTGTTGGGACGTATGTCTGTGTGTGGGGGAAACGAAATAAAAGCCGTTATTTAGTGACTTAACATTTCCATAAAAACACTTAAATTTCGTTTAAAACGTTATTTAGTTTCAGTATATATCATAGGTTGTGGTGGTTTGTTGCAAAAGCGTCGTTTTTTTCCCCTGCGTCAACAACACGTGCACAACAACTCACATGAGAAAGATGCATTAAGTATCACCTTGATGTATGATGTATGAATATACAGGATAATCAAACACAGTGCGTAATAGTCACAGTATATGGTTGCATAATGACATAAGCAAGCATCCAAGTGCCTTACTAGCGAACACATACATCAATAGCCGCTCAGTGAATACGTGAGAGCGCAGGACATACCTCAGGATAACAGTCTTTGGCCAAGACTTGCAACATTGCGGTTTTCCCGCACTGCACGTCTCCTACTAAAACCAGTTTACAACGCATTACCAAAGGCTGGCTGATTCTTCTCTCCTTCATTGTAAATAAGATGGTCCTGTGCGCGACGGCTCTCTCGTAAGACGGCCCTGGGCAGTTTGTTCAGACCGCATTGGGGTTTGGACTAAATCTCCACGAAAGAGAGAACTACGGCACTGCGGCAATTTATACAGCTCTGCTGTCCAATCAGCGCCGCGTTCTCCTGCTCGCGCTCGAGTTCCACTGCCCCAGAAATGCGCCCACCCAGCTGGAGTCTGCACATCGATTTAGCCGATATAAATGCTAGCGATGGTAAACGAACCTTATGGGGGGGCTGAAAAGAAGGTTTCCACGCAAGGTGTGAAAATTACATAATAGACGTCACGTGAGATTAATAAAAGTTGAGGGGGAAAAAATCCCTATGATGGAGAACGTCTCAAACGCTTTACGAGTTATCAGTGCATTCGCTACTCTAAATACAAAGTGCTGCACAAAATAATGATGCATGTAGCTTATTAATGTAATCTTAATATTACCCAATTGGTTATATTATGAAAAATACTAAATACCTTCAGCAACAACAACATGAACGCTTATAATGCAAAGTGTGAGCAAAATGTCTACACTTTTTGGGTTAGTGGAAAAATGTCATCATAAGTAGATTCTGACCTTTTAAAATATTTTATTTTATTTTTAAATGTATTATTATTTTTTTTTTACATTTTGTTGTAACTCTCATGAACAAAATAAGCTAAACCACCATTATATGTCATAAAAAGCTAAATTTGTCTGTTAAGTGTTCATAATGACCAATTCATTCTCTGAGGACATTTTAAATAAATTAACTTAAGCAAGTAAAATGTTACAACTGACCCTAAAAGTGGCATTAAAGAACTCTATAGCCTATTGGCTTTACCAAAAGAACCACTTTATTCTCTGAATGACATTTTAAATGTTTGATTTACAGTGTTGCACAGACATCACCTGACAAAAGGCTTACTCACACATGTGTTATGCAATATTTGAGAAACATAAAATTTATCTTGTTCCTAATTTAATTTAATAAAAGATTATACTAAAGTGACCACTTTAAAAAAAGGATTTTTCCATCAATTGGAATTATTCAAATTCATAGCTGTCGCATAGAGAAAGACTTCAAAGTGCGACATCAAGAGCCCATATTCACCTTCTCCTCTGACTCAATGACCGAAACAGGTGGATATACGGCTACACTTCTGTTGAGCTTTATTGAGCGTGAGTTGTGTAAAAGACTGATAACCTCTGACAAATTATTGACTGCTTGTTGAGTAACAGTTTGACTCTGTTTCCTGGTATTTCCTCATTTGTTTGGCCCTGACAAATGAGAGCGTAATCGAACGAGCCCAAAGCTGCACACCCAATAAATCCATAAACTGATCACATTGTGTGTGTATTGTGGACGCATCTTACTGTAATTAAAGCCCGTCCCCTGCACATAGACGCTAATTACATGATACGAAGATTGTAACCGGCTATAATGCTATATTTGGTTCACTCAGGGCAGCGTTTCAGAGAATGTGTTCACACAGACTGTTCCATTTATTTTGAGACCCTTTGTGCTAAAGCCCCTAGGAGTGAAATGATTATGTAACTATCTCTGGTTCCTTTGTATAGCTCAGCCCTCTCTCTCTCTCGGTCTGTCTCTTTCTGCTTATCAAACAAATAATATATTTAGACTAAGAGACAAGGGTACAAACAGTCATAAAAGCTAAAACAGGAAAAGAACTAAAGGGAATTAACGGGAATGGACCTGTTTTAGACCAACTATAGAAATAGTATAGTGTTCTTTCTAGTTTAATTGTACACTTTACCTTCCCATCATATATTTCTGTAAATGTGATTTCTGAATGTATTCCACTCCGCAAAAGCACAGTGTGGCAGCATGTGTATGTTTACAAGAGAGTTCTAGTGTGGTGGCCCAGGCCAGACGGAGACAGATGGTCTGGTCTTCCCCAAACTGAGACAGGAAACACAGCAATGACATCTCAGCTGGGGAGAAGCATCGAGCATGTCCTGCAAGCTGGAGGAAAATGACTGTTCTTAGACATTCTCATATCTATAGACAAGTCTATTTAGTAGTAATGCTTAAAGTAATAGTTTACCCAAAAATGAAAATGGACTCACCCTCAGGCCATGTAGATGGGTTAGTTTGTTCATTGGAAAAGATTTGGAGAAGTTCAGCATTACATCACTTGCTCGCCAATGGATCCTTTGCAGTGAGTGGGTGCCGTCAGAGTACAAACAGCTTTGTGATTAAAACAATCCACACCACTCCAGTCCATGTTCTATTTCTATTCTAACTACTTGTTTTCTTAAAGGGGTCATATGATGTTGCTAAAAATAACATTATTTTGTGTATTTGGTGTAATGAAATGTGTTTATGCGGTTTAAAGTTAAAAAAACATTATTTTCCACATACTGTACATTATTGTTTCTCCTCTATGCCCCGCCTTTCTGAAACACGTCGATTTTTACAAAGCTCATCGGTCTGAAAAAGCGAGGTGTGCTCTGATTGGCCAGCTATCCAATGCGTTGTGATTGGCCGAATACCTCAAGCGTGAGATGGAAATGTTACGCCCAATTGACAATAAAGCAGACTTGACTTGACTTGACTTAAAAAAAGAGCCTCTAACACTAGCATTCCCATATTTTTTTCTATTCTGTCTACTTGTTTTCTTTTTATTTATCATAAAAAACGACACTCCAACACTAGCATTCTCTATTCTTTCTATTCTTTTAACTTGTTTTATTTTTATTAAAAAAGACCCTTTAACAGTAGTGTTCCTTATTCTTTTTTCCATTCTATCTACTTGTTTTCTTTTAATTTATTATAAAAAAAACTTTCTACGTGTACTGCATTAGGCTAACCGAGACTTGTCACAGCACTTACATATTGTTGCTCTTTTGTTGGTTTTGATTGCTTCTATTGTCCTCATTTGTAAGTTGCTTTGGATGAAAGTGTGCTAAATGACTAAATGTAAATGTAATGTAGTGTGTTTGTAAGAAACAAATCCATCATTAAGGTGTTTTAACTTAAAACCATCACTTCTGGCCAAAATACAAATCCATCATCCATAATAACGCTTCCTCTTGTGAAAAAGACCGGGCACCTATTAAATTCACCAACATATATATGTTTAGAACTCTTTTGGACTGTTTTTGCTTGTAAACGGTGCTTGATCTGTGCATATTTCTCTCCTGATTCAGACGAGAGAGCTTTTTCACTGAAGAAAGCAATATTATGGATGATGGACTTTTTTTAAATTTTTGCCAGATGCAATGGTTTGAAGTTAAAAGCATCGTATTTTGATTTGTTTATTACAAACATGGAATTTTTCACTTGACAATATGCTAATTGTTAGACTGGAGTTGTGTGGATTACTTGTGGATTATTGTGATGTTTTTATCAGCTCTTTGGACTCTCATTCTGACGGCACCCATTCACTGCAGAGGATCCATTGGTGAGCAAGTGATGTAATGCTAAATTTCTCCAGATCTGTTTCGATGAAGAAACAAACTCATCTACATCTTGGATGGCCTGAGGGTGAGTACATTTTCAGCAAAATTAAAATATTTGGGTAAACGGTTCCTTTAAGAATTTCATCAATATGAGAGTGAATTTGACTTTGGTATTTGTTCATTGAATATTTAATCAATTTGTGCAAAAAGATATGGTCATCCATTTAACTTGATTGTCATTCATCTCACATAATGCCCTATCTGTTTCTCACTTAGTATCTCTGCCTCTCTCTTACTCTTTCTCTGGCAGTCAGGTTGAATTGTAATGTGTTGAATAATATTCCCAGGTCCTTCACTACATGTGCACACATTCTCTCACTCCGGGGAGAGGTACATTGTAACAGAAGAAAATGCTGTCATTTCATACTGAAAATTGTATTTCTAGCTCACTGAACCACCAGGGCTATAGATTAAAAAGGGAGAGGACAGAATATAGAACAAGTTGTTTGACAAGCATGTGATACAAAAGTTTGTGCCCAGATTGATTAGTGATATTTTGTAGCAGTATCAATATAGTAAAATGATGCTCATTTATAATGTATGTAATGTATGTAATGTATGGAGTGTTGCCTGGGCTCATTGAGGTTTCCTGCTGCATTCTGGTTGGATAATAGTTGAAAGGCCGTGATTTCATCACCCCTTACATCCACACAACTGTAGTTTGCTTCACTTGACCCACTGCACTGCTTCTGATGTGATACATTTGTAATCAGTATGAGTACATATACTTTATTCCTACACTGTAATACTCCAATCATCTAACAATGATGTGCATTACATTTTTTATATTTTAAGATTATTTCAGTACATCTACAGTACATCTAATTAGATCTGGGATTATGTAAGTTGAAAGAGAAATCACCTTTACTATTACTTCTCTTTTACTTTTGCTTTTCATATCTTAACACTAAGGAGTTTTTCTTCTGATGGCACAGTCTGGCCAGTTGTTTCTTCAGCAATGTAGTTTTATATTTTCTATATGTTCATCATTAATGTTTTCATTGCAGTTTTTACAATAGACCTTGTTTAAAAACTTTTTAACACCTTGTATTATTCATCAAGAAAAGATAAACATCAAGGAAAGATAAATAGGACCTCAGATATAAAACAAGACAGAGACACAACAGAACTGGCGAAACAGTAGCCTAATATTTAGAGTGATCCTGTCTTAACACTTGATGTGTTTGTCATCTGTCGCACTGAAGACTCGTGCAAGGCGTGCGTTTTAAGGGTAGTGCTGACCTCAGGTGGTTGATGTTGGTAACAGTTTTTTTTATCTGGAAAAAGAAATGGCGTAGAAACAGTTTTCACTCTGAAATTGCAAATGGCAAACACTTGAATTAAAGTGAAATTTTAAAGTTGTAAAACTTAATTTTTTTTCTGTTTAGTACATACTCCAATTATAAAACATACTCCAATAATCTTACACTGTATGAGACATAACAATCAATCAATCAATTCATACATATATAATAAATTACAGCATTCAGACATATTTAGGCAAATATATCATGAACAAGATTAAACATCAGGTATATAGAATGCTTAAGCAAATATTAGTTAAAATACAATTTTTATATGTGTATATTTTCAGATCGGTCTTGTTTGATATAAAATACAAAGGTTTTTATATTTTTCAAGAAAGTACAATGAACACTAAAATACAATGAACATTTGAAATAACTTGTTTATGTTTTATATTGTGTTGTACTTTTAGGGTTGTTTTGTGTTGTTTGATTCGTTTATACTAGCCAAAACCTTATGAATTTAAAGTGAAGGCATTTAGTGAAGCCTTTGCCAAAAATAGTTTTTTTTTTTTTGTTTTGTTTTAAATAAGCAAGAAAATGCACACTTTTATATAAAATAGTTTTCCTGTCTGCGCAGTTTTCCATAGGCCATTTCAAGAAAATTGGTTTATGGATGTGCAAATTTAAAGTCTTATTTAACAGGACACGAGTCATGAAGAGTGTGTTTGTTAGCCAGATGCACAGTGCACTTTCAGTGCAGGAAGAGAACATCCGCGAATTGCGAGAAACAGTTGCGTTTTATCCAAAGGCGCTTGGTGAGCTGTTTAGAAAGTGCTTAGATATATGTGCCAGCTGTAAAGCTCACGGGCTGTGAACTTGTAACTCGTATTTGAAAGGAATCTGTGGCGTGTCTCCTTTGATCAGCGGGATCGTATCTCGCCTCAATATAGAGGCCTATCGTACAGTTAAAGTAGAGCTCTACCCCGCTAGGCGGCAATGTTATATGTTATCACTCCAATGTGCCTTTGTTTCTTTCACCACGGAATGAATTTGTGTTAGTATGCACCTATAATGAAACGGCAACCTTTTCTAACATTAATGCCTGCATGTTGTCATTGTCTGTCATTTTCACTGTTCGAATGAAAGAGAGCAGAGCAAGTGTCGAGCGCGCACCCGGAGCGGGAGCTCTCCATGGTCCTGATTTGTGCCCCAAATATCGCCTCGTCCTTTTACAGCTTGTCACATTATTTAAAGGTGATGTGTGTTTTTATATTAAATTATTTTCTTACACAGTAGCTTAATATGTATAAACCAATATAGGCTGATTCCCCCCAAAAGTGTAAAAACGGACTTAAATTATTTATTTATTTTACCAATGTTCGGACGGATCAGTTTAGCGTTCTCTCTTTATCTTTGCCTGACGTTTTAAATAGTTTCAATTTGCGTGACTGGCAAATGTTGAATGCATTTTCTGATTAATTATTCAACTTGATCATGTATTAATTGATTAATTGAATGCTTGAGACCCGAGGCCTTTGACTGATTTTGCCAATGACAAGAAGAAATGTTTATTCGTTCATTTGTATTTTATGGCTTTAGTTAAAAATAGTAAATTGTTCATTACAATAAAATTAAATAACATATAAATTACAGTATGTCAAAATGAAAACCAAACTTTATACTCAGTACATTTTAAAGTTGCATTGTATACTCAGCCCGTAAGATGCTTCGTTCCATAGTTTATACACTGAAACACTGCCCAGTCTGACAAGGATCAAATAATGTTGTGAGTTTGGGGCGGGACTACCGATGGCAGATGGGAGTGTTTAAGACACCAGTTTGAAACGGTCATTATTTTTGCAATTCCTTTAAGTGAAGTTAGTGGCGCACTTTTACGCACTTCAGCTTTTATGGGTAATATCAGTCAAATTAGACAAAGGCAAAACACACACAAAAGACCATAAAAATACCTTTACTTATACCAGGTTCAGTTGCGTGACACTTGTATTTTATTTTTGTTGGCGTATTTTTCCTCAGTTTTGATGCATCTGCTTTAATGAGCCATTTTGATTAAAAAGCGATTTCTAGTAATTACGTGTCATATCACTTTTTATTAATGTAGTTGTTTATTATTAAACTGTGCATGCCTTTACGCACCACCGTAATCACAGCACAACAATGCAGTCATTTAGATGACAGTTTTGAGAAGGAAAAAAACAGACAAACGAACAAATGTGATTATACATGTTTATTTATAGAAGTTACACCACAATGAGCTAAGACTATTAATAGTAGATGTTTAGCTGAAAGCTGTTACTTACCTGTGTGGAGCTCTATAATCTGTGTATGTGTAATATTTCTGACGATGTAGATATTTATGCAAAATATCTATTATATATATATATAGTAAGATTTTTAGGGGTGGAAAACTAAGCACTTAATGGTTAAATGTACAAATGAAATCGTACGAATTTCGCCAAAACGTAAAATAGTTAGGAATTGCCATGAGTGTTGCATTTTACACATTATTTGTCCAGCAATTGTTAAGAGTATAACATCGCCCTATTTAAAATTAATGTAATTTGACTAAGTTTTTTTTTTTTTTTTGATGTAATGATGTGAAGTTCAGTGGTGATGCAAAAAGGAATAAAAAAATAAGATCAGGCTTTAATTGTTTATATCTAGTAAACTAACCCTGATAAATATTAACAGTTAGGTGATGACATTTGATCGTTTGATTGGTGTAAGATACGAAAAAACGTAATCTATTTCTGACATTTTAATTACTCTGATAATGTATGTAGCTTCAGATTAGAATTTAACAGTGCCTTTTAGCTGATCATTCTGGATGTTGCATAGACAGGTGTGCGTTCCTTTTCCTTACACCGGTTTTGTTGAAGGGAAATGCAGCGCCATTTTTGTTCTTACATTTTACCATTCGCACATTATTTATTAGATAACCTTTTTTTGAGCGGGTGGAGTATGAATTCAAACGAGGTTTAAATTATGTTGAGGCAAAGGGACCATCTCCAAAGCATCTTAAAGAACGTGAAAAAATTTAGATGGCCTGTTCGAGATTTTTATATAGCCTACCGTATAGCCTATATAAGTAGCCTACTTCTACGGTTTTGTTTAACCGGTTTCTTCTTTTGCGCATGAATAAGAACAGTATTCTTTTAAGTAGTTTCAGGCAGAACAAAGTAGGCTACAGTGTTTGGAAATTGTGACATGATGTAATTATCACTACAGCATATTATTCCTCAATTGTGTTGATTGGTAAAACAACATTGATAATGTGCCCAATAGATGGCGCCCTCGTACAGAAACATCAAGCTAAATTCACGTCACTTTGCAGCTGAAGCAAATCCGTTTGGATGAGAGTAGGCTATATAAATGGTTCAGACTATCTACGGATGTGAAACCATGTGCGTTTTTTTTCCAGTGCGTTTTTTTCAACATTGTCTTCCGCAGGGTTAAACTATCCACACAGAGTAACAGCGGCCTCAAATAAAGTGCCCCAAACGTGAAGTCCAGAGCAATCCAACATTTTTTCTGCTCATTACAGCCTCCCTCCTCCCCCCTTTAAAACCTCTGTACACTAGGATCCATTTTCCAATTAATCTACGCAGTCAATCAGGCCGCCAACATCTATTAGGCCGACTTAATTTACTTGAAAATTCCATGGACATTTCGGAAAACAAAATGCTGCCTAACCACCCACTTTTCTACACAATGCTATAGAGGTGCTCATTCTAAATCTATTACTAATTGGTTAGCCTATCACTCTTAAAAATAAAGGTGCTTCAAAAGGTTCTTCAAGCGATGCCATAGAAGAACCATTTTTGGTTCCACATAGAACCATTCAGTCAAAGGTTCTTTAAATAACCATCTATTTCTTGCCTTTTTATAATCTGAAGAACCTTCTTTCACCACAAAGAACCTTTTGTGAAACAGAAAGGTTCTTCAGATGTTAAAGGTTCTTTATGGAACCATTTAGACAAAAAGGTTCTTCTATGGCATCGTGAAGCACCTTTATTTTTAAGAGTGTATAATAACAAACTTGATTTATTGGTCCCACTGAGTGATATTCTGAACTCTTTCTCCTCTTTAGTGCCTTGATTTCTGAGCTGAGCAGTTGCCTAACTGTAGGCTACTTGCGAAAACTGGTTGCTGGAGAGATTCTTCTCTTGGCATTCACCGCGTGCCTTAATTGTATGGACATTAAATCAAGGTCCGCTGTGAACACGCAGAGCGAGAACTCTGAGAACGAACGAACGAACGAACGAACAAACGGCGGCAGCAGCCTAGTGGTCATGAGCAAAACCCCTCGAGGATCATTTGACACTCAAAATTCGCGCCCTGACTTGCACATGTAACCTACCCACGAGCTTCCGAGATAGAGGTATAACATTTGAACACTTTCACTACAACACTGCTTTAGCAAATGAATTGCATGCGAGCTAAACATACGAGGCGACTACTTAACACCTCTCCATCCACCACTTTAGTGTTCAGTGGTGTTGTCCATATGTGATACGGTTGTTAATGCAGTTTAAAGACAGATTAATGACGTGCAACTTGTCTAAGCTTACACAATGGAAAAATACGTCAATCGATGCAGCGCAATTACTCTTGCGCTCAATACCATGTTCCTTCGGGGCAAAACAGAAATCAGAGCAAAAAAAAAAACTTGCTTTGCGTCCACGGGTTTCTTCATGCAATCTTTATATCGGCGCTCTGGTTCCTTTGTCCTTGATGTATTTGAAGAAATGAGCAATGGAAGCATCACGTGAGAAATGCTTACTGGGTCACATATCGAAAATTGAGGACAAAACCCTCGCAGTACTTAAAAACGGACTATCCTGCTGTACGAACAGGAATGTTTCCACAGCTCAGATGCTGCGACTCCTCTTGTCTATGCAAATACGCCCTCCTTCGCGGCTTAACGCCGCTGCACAATAGCGTTCCTCTTCTGTATCGCGAAGACACGTTAACACAGCGCAGAAAGGCATCAGAACGACGCGTATATTTCAGCGGTATCCCTATTTTCGAGCGCTCTGTTCTGTTTTCGTTTCTGTCCAGTGACTTTGCGGAAGCTATGGCACTCGAAGTCTGTTCTTGAGGATGACTTGCTTTTTCCCTCCATTTAAAACAATCTCCGCAGCATCCGTCGGTAAATTCATCCTCAGACGAGCAGGCATTGGGGCCAGTTCTTCCCGATCTATCCCTTTTAATCTCGATCGTCCTCGGGCAGCGGTTTTTTGGTCCTGCCCTGAGTGTTTTTTCAGCCTCTGATCCAGTCTCGCGGATTAGAGGTCCCCTCTTCCCGTCCCAGACACGCGCAGCCTTCTGCTGATTGGGCTCAACGCAAGCGGATTACATTGGGACATAATGACGTCATGGCCCGGGCCCAAGTTCTCCCCCATTAGCCAAAGCCTCATCAGCGAGATGTCCTTGAAATAGCGCGCGCCTGATATTCTGCAAAGAGAAGCGGGCATCCAGACGTGCATTATGGACAGAAATAGTTTTATTGCTTTTACGCGTACAAACGTGTTTGCATCCATATTTATACTGGCCTTAATGTTTTCTGTGCATGCAAACCCCTTGATGGACTGTCCTAAACTGTATGAAGTAATCGAGTGAAGCACACTTGCAAAAGTGGTTACGTAGAAATATATTTGAGATAAAACCTGAGTATCTCAGCCCTGTCGATATTTATAACGTGTCAGGAATGTGCTTCGTAATGTTTGTCAAAAAAGCAAATGAAAAATGATCATTAGAGAATCAAATCCTACGGATTGTAACGTAATGCAAATAGGTCTACCTGTTATGCAATGGAAAACAGTCCAATCCATAATCTCTCAAGGGGGAATTGTTTTTATATATATATTTTTTTCAATTATAGATACACTATTCTGAGAATACCATGTGGATGCAAATGTTTTCGTTTACTGACTAAATTAGTTTGTTTTTCAATTTGTTAACAAGGTGTGCAATGCTATAGCTTTGCATTTCAAAATGTGTTTGACCTGCAGAATTGGGGATTGAGAGTTTATCTGAGAAAATGTTCACTGAGAAATCATGGTTTAGGTTGCACCACGTTTTCTTCATTTTTTTACATTTTAAAATTTGCCAATACTTAACATTTAATATTTAACATTTGTGGTGAGTTAAGTCCAATTACTTTCTGTCTTTCTTTCTTTCTTTCTTTCTTTCTTTCATCAATTTCTTATAACTATATTCATTAGTTGATGTCAGTTTAAATGCTTGTTGTATTTTCAATTTTAAGCTTAATAAAATAAAATAGTTGCCCTAGTTCTAAAATGAAGGACGTACGTGCATGTGGCTTTTGATCACAGTTCTATTCATTTTCTTCTCTTTATCTCATCAAGGCATTGAACATTGCATTAACCGATGACGCTTAACATGTTCCGCTCGTGTTACGTGCGAGTTAAAAATTAGCCCAGTTTTTTTTTCAAGGTATCATTTTCATATCGAGATGTATGAGATAAGTAAATAAAATGTCTATTTTTTTCTCTCCAGTAATTCTAATAGTGTTTCCTAAGCAACACACGAATAATGACACCTTTAATGGACGCTCACTGTCTTTTTTTGACAAACGTCTTTGACCTCGGTGACATTGACGCTAAATGATTATCTGTAGTGTTATTTTTCAGATTGCATAAAGAAATAAAATTCTTAAATATTTGTTGATAGCCTATAGCACGGTTGTGGTAGAATTCAAAGATGTATCTTGACCATTGTTGGCATGACTGGATTTTCAAGAGGCTTTTCTCCACACCTCCCCTGCGGATGGAACAAAGGGTAACGAGAAGAACAGTCCCAGATTTTCAAGGTATATTCGGGTAATTTTTTGCTTCCCAAAGATACGTTTTAGCCTAAGACAATGGGCTGTTTTTTTGTATTGGCCTACCTCGTTTTCTGTTGTCGTCGTCCACATTTATTTAGTAAAGCTACGATATTTATAGCTACGTTTCGTTTGGATAACAAACGCGTCTATGCTTAGGCCTATATTATAATCGAAACGAAAACTGAGATTCCAGCACAGAAATGCGCTCCGGTCAGGATGATACCTGCATCAAAAGCAAGACGCCTTTTCTTCAATCGAGGTATTTGGGATGATTTTGAACGCATATTCGCCTCGTTTCTTGTTCAGTGGTTTTAGATCTCTTGCCACACAAATCCCGGCTCTGACAGAAGGCCCTCAGAGGATTGTATCAGTGGGGAAAACATCTTCCTGAATCCGAAGGAATGTGTTTGACCTGCAGAATTGGGGATTGAGAGTTTATCTGAGAAAATGTTCACTGAGAAATCATGGTTTAGGTTGCACCATGGACATGCAGTATTGCTCCGCTATTCGAGCAAGCCGGCTCAGTTCCTCGTCTTAAACTCCTCGAAGGAGGAGCTGTTCAGTTGCATTACAATGACATTCAGTCCATTCAGTCCCAGGCGCTGTCTAACGGTCTTTGGATAGCAAATCCACCCCATCGGGGGGTCGCAGCCCTCTCATTACGCCCCCAATCCCAACACACACTCACTACAATAGACCCAACAAAGAGCGAGGGGAGTGGGCCTCAGCGCTGCGCGGCCCGGGCGCTGAACTCTGGGCTCCAGTGAGAAAAATGCTCTTCAGTGTTGGTGTAACGAACAACGTGTTAAAATGTTTTGTTATTTAGAAGGGCCCGTTCTCAAACGATTGGAGAAAAAAAGAGACGTCACACGCGTTAATTTTATAAAGGGCATTAAAGGTGAACACAGCTATGACTGCGCTGGCAGCCCTTGGCTATAGTTGCGCGTTGTGTTTCTACACTTGTTCACGAATGCTTGCATGTGCTATATGGACGGATTAAAGCATCCATCAGCGCGCGTACAGTGGAGGCATTGGCAATATGACTGATTTGGGCTGGTTGATCGTGGTTGTGTTGTGGTGATGGGGCTTGTACCTCGCGCGTGTATAGAAGTGTCACCGCAAACCTGTAGACTCCTGAGGGGTCAAGGCCAGGTGACAGCTATTTTCGAGTTGAATGCACGTTTCCCTTTCCCTGAAACCCTAAAATACAGCTCAACTAAATGTATTTAATGATAACTTATAAAGATGCCTTTAAATAAATCATGATAGAAATATGATTTAGCTATACATATTTATTAAAATCATAATATAATAACTGAATATGAAATCTCTTCAACAAGTAGTTTAAAAAATATGTCAATTTTTTTAACCACGTTAGCACGGCCAACCTAGGCATCTGACTGAAAATGCTGGCTGCAAAATTAAATGCCTATTTTAATATATATAAAAAAAATAAAAAATGTTGTAAGTGTAAGAAAAATACTACGCTTGTTATATTGTATTATTTATTTTCGGCAACATTAAGTCACAAAATTAGAGAGACCAAAATTGTAGATGCTGAACTGATGGGACACATTGTTTTATCTGGAAAAAAATGATCGCAGAAAAGCAAGAAATCGTTATGTATAACAACAACGAGCTCATATTATGTAACAATAACACAATTAGACTATTAGACTATTATTTTATTAATACTATTTTCAACAATAACAACAACTAGCCTATAAATTATTAGTATTATTATAGTTTATTATTTTTATTATTATAACCCTGCTCCGTTGTGCCATTCTTTTGTATGACACAGAAACGCTCGTGAACATTTCAATGGATTTAAAAGATTTTTCCCAGGGAAATCATAGCTACCGATTTTCGAAGTGACGTTGAAGGCGTAGACAGGCCCAGCTGGGCGCTTTACTTATGCTTCTATTCAAGCAGAGGACGGAAAGGTCATCTCTACGGCCCGGTGCGCCTGGGAAACTCGCTAAACATGGCGCCTGTATATGGCCGCTCAATTCTAACGTAAACACAGAGCAGCTGCCCTCTGCTTTTGGAGTGCGTGTGATGCGAACGTTTAAGAGTGATTTAAAGAGAAAGACCGCTGTGAGTATGTGTCATTTTTTGCGCGTTTTCTCAGTGATGGGTAGACATAAATTACATATGTGAAAACACTGGTTATACAATGAAAATATCCAGCGCGCTTATACCGTCATATAAAAATTCTCCCATTTAGTGGCCACTTGCGAGTGGAAAAAAAGTTTAATACTGCCTACTTGTTTAGAGAGGTATAGTAAGGTGTAACTTTGCAAACATTTCCTGAGAGCAGAACCAGAAGGACCCTCAAGTATTGTCTGAGGAAATAAAGAGAAACACCCTCACAAAAGAATCCATTGTCAAGCCCGAACAATCTGCGGGGCCTCATAAGCTGTCCTCCACAATCAAGATGGTGGGCAATGATTTGAATGCGAGAGGGGCCTGCACTTTCGTGTGTACCGAATGGTAATCACTGAGAGGATAACCATCCAGTCAAACCCCGCACACACACTCACGCATCCACGCACACGTGTCCGGTGCGCTCGTCAAATTCAGAAGATACTTGAAGCTTTATCGTGCGAAAAAGTCGGTTTTAAAAAGTCCAAATGGAAATGTATTGCTTCTGGAGCAAAGAATAAACGCTAAGGATTTGTAGGCTATATTTTCACCCCCACCTTAAAGCTATTTGTCCTGAGCGGCAATGAGGAAAGTTCGTTTATTCACAGGTAAGGAGAAAATGTCAGAGGGTGCGGTATATTTAGCAGCGATTTACGGCCATAAACATACCATTTTTGGGTGATAAATGTAACAAAATTCGTTTGCACAAAATTATCCCTGAAGAAGTGTTTGGACGATTTTGTCTGACATTAGTTTAGTTGCTGATTGCTGCGGAGAATTAGGTCAGGTAACGTCAGAGCAGCGACGAAATAAAAACAGCAAAAACCCTCACACTAATATTCCAAATACGAATATTGACAGGAAGAATCTCTACAGTATTAAATATTTTAAGAATTATTTGAAATTCCAAACCGTCAACCAATAAACAATTTAAAGTTCATTTGGATTCACTTTCCAAAACGGAATTTACTTTGAGTCCGCGTGTTAGTATTTAGAAAGCTCACTGGGGACGTTTATGTGCTGCATATTGTTTATTAGATTTTATGTAAGGTTTTATGCCATGGGAAGCTATTTTCTTTAACAACATAGTAGCTAATGGTCTCAAATAGTAGAGAATGCACACACAGACACAAACATCTGTATTTATTAACAATTACTGAGTGTCAAACACAGGTGCTGAACTGGAAAATCCAAAGAACAAGAAGCCATTTCAGTACAATACAAATATTTGTGACCTTAGAGCCCAAATACTGTTCCACAGCCATTTTATCATCTCCATAAAAACACAACCTCCCCTGCGGATGGAACAAAGGGTATCGAGTAGAACAGTTCCAGATTTTCAAGGTATATTCGAGTTTTTCTTTCCAAAAGATGCGTTTTAGTCTAAGACAATGGGCTGTTTTTTGCATTATAGCCTACCTCTTTTTCTGTTGTTGTCGTCCATGTTTATTTAGTAAAGATACGATATTTATAGCTACATTTGGTTTTGGTAACAAATGCGTCTATGCATAGGCCTATATTATAATCGAAACGAAAACTGAGATTCCAGCACAGAAATGCGCTCCGGTCAGGATGATACCTGCATCAAAAGCAAGACGCCTTTTCTTCAATCGAGGTATTTGGGATGATTTTGAACGCATATTCGCCTCGTTTCTTGTTCAGTGGTTTTAGATCTCTTGCCACACAAATCCCGGCTCTGACAGAAGGCCCTCAGAGGATTGTATCAGTGGGGAAAACATCTTCCTGAATCCGAAGGATAACGACGGCCTCTTGTCCATAGCTGGAGAAGATGAGAACAGGACGGCAGAGAAAAGGACAGAAATAGTGCGCTGAACGCCGTTAGTTGACTATTTCTCCCGGCTCAGTTGAGCGGCCTCCTCGTCTTAAACTCCTCGAAGGAGGAGCTGTTCAGTTGCATTACAATGACATTCAGTCCCAATTCATTCAGGCGCTGTCTAACGGTCTTTGGATAGCAAATCCACCCCATCGGGGGGTCGCAGCCCTCTCATTACGCCCCCAATCCCAACACACACTCACTACAATAGACCCAACAAAGAGCGAGGGGAGTGGGCCTCAGCGCTGCGCGGCCCGGGCGCTGAACTCTGGGCTCCAGTGAGAAAAATGCTCTTCAGTGTTGGTGTAACGAACAACGTGTTAAAATGTTTTGTTATTTAGAAGGGCCCGTTCTCAAACGATTGGAGAAAAAAAGAGACGTCACACGCGTTAATTTTATAAAGGGCATTAAAGGTGAACACAGCTATGACTGCGCTGGCAGCCCTTGGCTATAGTTGCGCGTTGTGTTTCTACACTTGTTCACGAATGCTTGCATGTGCTATATGGACGGATTAAAGCATCCATCAGCGCGCGTACAGTGGAGGCATTGGCAATATGACTGATTTGGGCTGGTTGATCGTGGTTGTGTTGTGGTGATGGGGCTTGTACCTCGCGCGTGTATAGAAGTGTCACCGCAAACCTGTAGACTCCTGAGGGGTCAAGGCCAGGTGACAGCTATTTTCGAGTTGAATGCACGTTTCCCTTTCCCTGAAACCCTAAAATACAGCTCAACTAAATGTATTTAATGATAACTTATAAAGATGCCTTTAAATAAATCATGATAGAAATATGATTTAGCTATACATATTTATTAAAATCATAATATAATAACTGAATATGAAATCTCTTCAACAAGTAGTTTAAAAAATATGTCAATTTTTTTAACCACGTTAGCACGGCCAACCTAGGCATCTGACTGAAAATGCTGGCTGCAAAATTAAATGCCTATTTTAATATATATAAAAAAAATAAAAAATGTTGTAAGTGTAAGAAAAATACTACGCTTGTTATATTGTATTATTTATTTTCGGCAACATTAAGTCACAAAATTAGAGAGACCAAAATTGTAGATGCTGAACTGATGGGACACATTGTTTTATCTGGAAAAAAATGATCGCAGAAAAGCAAGAAATCGTTATGTATAACAACAACGAGCTCATATTATGTAACAATAACACAATTAGACTATTAGACTATTATTTTATTAATACTATTTTCAACAATAACAACAACTAGCCTATAAATTATTAGTATTATTATAGTTTATTATTTTTATTATTATAACCCTGCTCCGTTGTGCCATTCTTTTGTATGACACAGAAACGCTCGTGAACATTTCAATGGATTTAAAAGATTTTTCCCAGGGAAATCATAGCTACCGATTTTCGAAGTGACGTTGAAGGCGTAGACAGGCCCAGCTGGGCGCTTTACTTATGCTTCTATTCAAGCAGAGGACGGAAAGGTCATCTCTACGGCCCGGTGCGCCTGGGAAACTCGCTAAACATGGCGCCTGTATATGGCCGCTCAATTCTAACGTAAACACAGAGCAGCTGCCCTCTGCTTTTGGAGTGCGTGTGATGCGAACGTTTAAGAGTGATTTAAAGAGAAAGACCGCTGTGAGTATGTGTCATTTTTTGCGCGTTTTCTCAGTGATGGGTAGACATAAATTACATATGTGAAAACACTGGTTATACAATGAAAATATCCAGCGCGCTTATACCGTCATATAAAAATTCTCCCATTTAGTGGCCACTTGCGAGTGGAAAAAAAGTTTAATACTGCCTACTTGTTTAGAGAGGTATAGTAAGGTGTAACTTTGCAAACATTTCCTGAGAGCAGAACCAGAAGGACCCTCAAGTATTGTCTGAGGAAATAAAGAGAAACACCCTCACAAAAGAATCCATTGTCAAGCCCGAACAATCTGCGGGGCCTCATAAGCTGTCCTCCACAATCAAGATGGTGGGCAATGATTTGAATGCGAGAGGGGCCTGCACTTTCGTGTGTACCGAATGGTAATCACTCAGAGGATAACCATCCTGTCAAACCCCGCACACACACGCATCCACGCACACGTGTCCAACGCGTTCTTGTCAAATTCAGAAGATGCTTGAAGTTTCATCGTGCGAAAAAGTCGGGTTCAAAAAGTCAAAAGGGAAATGTATTGCTTCTGGAGCAAAGAATAAACGCTAAGGATTTGTAGGCTATATTTTTTACACTCGCCTTATTTGTCCTGAGCGGCAATGAGGAAAGTTCGTTTATTTACAGGTAAGAAGAAAATGTCAGAGGGTGCGGTATATCTTGCAGCCCTAATTATAGGCTATACTATTTTTGGGCGATAAATGTAACAAAATTCGTTTGCACAAAATTATCCGTCAAGAAGAGTTTGGACGATTTTGTCTGAAATTAGTTTGGTTGCCGATTGCTGCCGAAAACTAGGTCAGGTAACGTCAGAGCAGCGAATAAATAAACACAGCAAAAAACTCACAATAATATTCCAAATACGAATATTGACAGGAAGAATCTCTACAGTATTAAATATTTTAAGAATTATTTGAAATTCCAAACCGTCAACCAATAAACAATTTAAAGTTCATTTGGATTCACTTTCCAAAACGGAATTTACTTTGAGTCCGCGTGTTAGTATTTAGAAAGCTCACTGGGGACGTTTATGTGCTGCATATTGTTTATTAGATTTTATGTAAGGTTTTATGCCATGGGAAGCTATTTTCTTTAACAACATAGTAGCTAATGGTCTCAAATAGTAGAGAATGCACACACAGACACAAACATCTGTATTTATTAACAATTACTGAGTGTCAAACACAGGTGCTGAACTGGAAAATCCAAAGAACAAGAAGCCATTTCAGTACAATACAAATATTTGTGACCTTAGAGCCCAAATACTGTTCCACAGCCATTTTATCATCTCCATAAAAACACAAAACATATTCCAGCCACTTCCCTTCCCTCCTTCCCCTCTGGCTCTTTTGTTGTAACATGCCTCTGACCAGATCAGACTCCATGACATAGAATATGACACGAGAAAGGGACCATAACCATGTCTCAAAGGAAACCAAAGACCTTTTACAGCATACAGCACTGGCTGGAGCCAAAAGCTGGATGTTTGGAACTCTGCATGTGTTTCGTGATAAAACAGAATTCCAGTGACTTAGTAAGTGTGCAAAGAAAATAAACCCCAAAAAAAACACACACAGGCGTGAGTCGTGTGATGCAGTGTGCTGCATGCATTCAGTCATGATGCTCTTCAGAATTATTGACACCTTGCCTCTTGAGGTACTTGGTTGACGCATCTGAGTGTCGATATCAATGCAGGAACTTCAGTACAGCCTAATAAATGTCAACATCAGCAGCCATTGATCCGTTTGCACCATGGTTGGGACGGTATGGCAGTCTTTGCAGTCTGATCTGGTATTTGCAGCACCTGAAGCGCACCATACTCTCTTGTGGGATATTTTAACAAGCAAGTGTTGGTGTTGAGGCTGAGGATGCTGTGTTATATAATTGTATCTGATCATTCTCACGTTCACATGAAAATTTCTGTTCTAATAATGTTGCCAGTGCCCGCTGTTTATTTATTATTTCTGCACATCCCTCTATCATGTAACTCTGCCATGTCTCAATGAATTGATACCAACTACACACATTTAAAAAGCCCTCATGCCCACCAGGAAGCTGTGTGATTTATTGGGCAAATCAGTCTGAATAATGTCAGCTGCCTCATTCAAGTCTTTCTGCATCTTCAACAAGATGAAGAAGCACAATAATTTTGGATTTACCGATGCATTCCCCACCACATCCTGTACAGCAGTGTCCAGAGATGACTGAAATAAAATTCTAGCACTCTTGACTCTTCTTTCATGTTTCCTTTGAATCCACTGCACAAAGCCTGCAGTATAGAGGGAAAATGAACACCAGCGGACAACTGGATTTGGAAACCTTGTAAGAAACCATGTTGTATGACCTAAGAATATTTTTGCTAACAGAAATAAATGTATGTTTGCCTAAAAATGCAACAATCAAACAGTTTAATCCTATATTGACTTACCTCTTATAGCAATAGCATATATATGGCATATACATAATTATTGTTTAGCATTAAATATTATAAATATTCTAATATATATCTATCTATCTATATATAATGCTAAGCATATAGAAGCTCTCTCTCTAATATTTGTAATATTACTTTATTTTAAAACTTTTAAACATTTAGCATATTATTTTGATGTTATTTTTTAATTTGATTTTATTTCAGTTAATTTGTTCCCAAACAACCTCTTTAAATACTGGAAGGGATTTAATAGAATCTTCGCTAATTATAACACATTTTATGAAATTTGTATTTGTTGCAGTCCTTTTTCTTAAATGTGGCAATGCTGTGCTATTTTGTAAAATATTCTAGTTTTTATTCATAACCTATATGAAGTAAAATGAGCCAGCAGATGCTCACAAAACAGATACATTTTCCGCTGCCCCCACCACTGCTTGTCTTTGCTGTGTGTGTGGATAAGAGAGGCTGTTTAGGAAGGTTTAGCATACAGCTGTTTGAGCTTCGCCTCTCCTCACTGCTTTAAGGTCTGTCATCTTGAATCATGCTGCACGGAATCCATCCCACATCCACCCTACGGGCTCATTAACGGCACACTGTTTGCCGGCCGGTCACCTGCATTTCAGACGTGTAGTACTTATGTTTTATCGTGTGTGTGGTTCCAAACACAGAAGAGTGTTACACTTCTGTGAATTTGTTAAGAAAGGTCACCTTTCTGTTTGAGGAGCTATGAATTATGAATATGATAAAGACTCTGTAAGACAAGGAGAAAGGAAGTGTTCTTGTACCATGTTTCTTACAAATGCATACATTTTGCCATCTAGTTCAATCACCTAAGCGTGATAATTTTTTATATAATTATTATTTCATATCACACTCACTGTCTTAATCATTCCTGGTAGTCCCACATAAGGAAATTGAAGATCTGAAGGATTATCTCACTTTTTAAATTCCTAACTTTTCTAACTTTTCTCCTCACACTCATTATCTGACGGGTAGAAATCCCAGCGTAAGCTCCCCATCCATCCGAAGCTAAAATGTTGCAGGCTTTTGGGTAGCAGTGTTGTCATCTCTCTCTGTCTGTTTTATTCCCAAGGTCTCTGAGAGAAAGGATGAAGACCTAAAGGGGGGAAGGGAAGGAATGAGGAGATGAAAACAGACATCTTCTGAAAGGTCAGGTTCTGTCGTGTTCTTTTTTTCCAGGTCAGCTCCAGAGATGACTGATTGAGGGAAAAAAAATCTGTCATCAGCCTTTTACATTTACAGAAAAATTGCTGATGTACATCATAATACATTAAAATGCATGTCATTTCATGTTTCTATGTCTCTGCAGTCACAGCAACATGATTCAATTCTTAAAAATAACGTACATGCATTGTGCTTTGATGTATTTGCATATAAACACTGAGCAACCACTTCCTATATGTACACAACAAAAACTTAAGTGTTAAAGAAAGTTCCCTTCCATAGGCCACATGTACATTTTTAAGAATGAAAAAATGCATACGTAGGTTTTCTTACTTGATGTAATGCTTTAATTATTCTATAGCCTATACCTGGGTGTGGCTAGTGACATTTAACTCAGCTTTCTAAAATAATGTGGTTAATCACAGTTCTTTCATGATTTAACAGGAGGGGGCAATTAATTTTTCACTTAGGGCCAGGTAGGTTTGGTCATCTATTTTCCCTTCATAAATGAAATCATCATTTAAAAACTGCATTTTGTATTTACTTGCATTATCTTTGTGTAATATTAAAATTTGTTTGA
>NW_015555711.1:1887823-1888034 GCF_001515605.1 Sinocyclocheilus anshuiensis
TGTCAACTATTTTGTTTCTCATCTGTTCTTGAATTTCTTTTCATAAGCATGCTTCACTTTGTCAGACAGGTTCTATTTAAGTGATGTCGGGCAGTAATCAGGCCTGGGTGTGGCTAGTGAAATTTAACTCGGCTTTCTAAAATAATGTGGTTAATTGCAGTTCTTTCATGATTTAACAGGAGGGGGCAATTAATTTTTCACGTAGGGCCAC
>NW_015555711.1:1888096-1895015 GCF_001515605.1 Sinocyclocheilus anshuiensis
GGTGCAATGGCTGATTTTGTCCCCACCACACTATGAAACAGCTCAAGGCAGGGATAAATCTAATACAGAGGAAGCATCTTCAGTTCTTCTAGTGTTTGTTACAGTGAGTGGTCATCCAGCACTGGAATTAATGTTTTGTTGCGTGGTCGTTGCAAACAGCAATAGCAGTGTTTTTTCTCACACAGCGCTCAGATTCATGCTACAATATAGGCCTGTATTGCTTTATATATATATATCCGTTCTATCTGATCACAAAACAAAATGCAAATTCCATACATATCCTAATATATATATATATATATATATACACTCACATACACACATACTGTGGATTTTTTTTTTTTACGATTTTTTATTCAGAAAGGATCAAAAGTGACAGTAAATACATTTATAATGTTATAAAATGAACAAAATAAATGCTGTTCGTTTGAAATTTCTATTCATCAAAGAACCCACAAAATCTTAATCTTAATTCATTTTTTTCTAATATATTTATAGATTTTGCAATCACCAGAGACATCGAGATATTTAATGAACCTGTGGAATTTTTATTTAATTGTTTAATTTAATTTATGTCTTTCTTTTAACGCTCCATGCTCGAATAAATATATGAATTAAATAAGACTAGGAGCTGAGAACCTAAATCACAACTCATACAAAAATAAAATAAGATAAAATAAAATAATAAAACTGAATTCTGACCACCAAAATTCTTTACTTGGATCCAGAGATTTGTAGTTTGATTTGATTGTAAAATCATACTTGGATTTGTAAAGTAAAAGCTCACATGATTGGTTTTGTGTTTAACATCTCAAAGCCTACAGTAGCTCTGCAGTGCCTTGGAAGTCACCTGTTGGCCACTATTATAGCACAGGCCTGGGGAGGGGGTCTGAGGGCACAGTTGGACACTCTGAGCACATTAAGAGTGGCTGACTTTATTGGATGTGATTGGTCTTAGTGATTTTATTGGTTTCATTGACTGTCTCTCCAGTATTTATCGGCCTTCTCCACGTGCTCTAGACGGTGTAACGGAGGGCCGATATGAATCTGATGTGACAATAAAAGGGCAATTATGTACAGCGAGTAGAATATCTGCATCCTTTCACCTAGGAGAGGAAGAAGGGAAGGGTGAGATAAAGAGAATGATTTTCTTCTTTTCATTCAGAGTACCGTCATTGTTAAACATGGTGCTCCCAAACACAATGAACATATATGTAAATACAGCATCCTCTTTGTGATGTATATGAATGACTTCTGAATGCCTCTTTAACAGGTCACCTGACAACACAATGTATAAACTGCTTTGACGTTCCCCTGCTGCTATTTACAGAGGAATTAGGAATTAAGACTTTTCCTTTCACTCTTTTAATCTGTCATTTAACATTTGCAAAGGCATGTCATTCAATACATCGTCTAGCTGTTCACTCACTAAAGAGATAGGCTAGTTCACCCAAAAATCAAATGCCGTCATTTGCTGACTATGGTGCCATTCTAAACCTGTATGTCTTTCTTTCTTCTACAGAACCGAAAAGAAGACATTTTTAAGAATTTCAATAACTAAACAGTTTTGGTTGCCTTCGTTGAATGAATGATAAAAAAGAACACAGTGACATTTCTCAAAATATCTTCTTTTATGTTTCACAGAAGAAAATAGGACATGCAGGTTTGGGATGACATAAGTAAATTGACACCTTTTTCATTTTAACTATAGTGAGATCCAAAAATCACAATTTTACTCTCGAACAAATGAACAAAACTTGATATTTTCTGTTAAATGGCAGAATTAGCCATTTATGATAAGCTGTACTTTAATGTAATTGTATCAGTGTTTTTTTAAGAAATCAATATTTAAAATTTGGAATTGAAGTGAAAACGAAATTGGAATAAAATAAATAACTGCCATTGTTTTAAACTTTCTATAGAATCTTGAAAAAATATATAATTGCATCCATAAAATAATTTAGCAGCATAACAGTTTTCAGTGATCATGTGACGCTAAAGACTGGAGCTGAAAATTCAGGAATAAATTTCATTTTAAAATATATTCAAATAAAAAACTCTTTTATTAAATTGTAATAATGTTTCAAAATATTACTGTTTTTACTGTATTTTTTATCAAATAAATACAGCCCCTGTGCAATATCTTTCAAAACATTAGAAAAATCTTACCAGCCACAAACTTTTGAACGGCATCGCCCATCTCGAAGAGCATGTCCTTGTTTTTTGTTTCACAATGAATAAAATATGAAGAGGTGAGCGTTCATAGTCTCTCGCTTTGCCTTACATGCCTCTCAGAAAATAAATCAGCGTTGTGTCAGCTGACCTGGCATTAAACAGGCTTTTGAGAGGAGAATTCGGTGTTTGATGGCGCTCTCTGGTCCGCACTGCAGGACTCGGTGCATGAAATGTTGTAGTGGTGACAGCAGGCCATGCGTGCTTCTGTAAAACACGGCTCTCATTGTGCCGAGAGCCTGCAGTGATAGGCACCTCCTTTCTCACCCTCGCTCTTTCACCGTTCACGCAAGGAGCGAAATAAGACAAATGCGTATAGAAATAACATGTACATGTTCATGTGGATGGGAATCATGATAGTTGGCGAAACAGGCTGATAAATAATTTCCACTGTGTATCTGGGAGAAGGTGTGAAATGATCAGAATTATTTACGGCTACTATATCCAATTAAAGCCTGTGAGTGCTGTTGTGCTGTTTTATTGTGCTGTAAACTGCTACCACATGTGTTTCAGTAGCCAAACACAATGAGCTCCAATACAGGTCGTCTTACTGGCAGGATCACGGTCAGAGGGTTTGTGTGTGTGGCGGGGGGGGGTAGGTGAAGAGGAAAAGAATTAGAGAAAGATGTTAGGGGCTGGTTTTGGCTGTGGCCCTCTGGCACTGGTGTTTCTATGAATCAGTCAGCTTTGTTAGTTTTGGACCGAATCCTAGTTGTAGTGTTTAAATGCTCCATTCTTCCACTTCAGGCCTATTAAAGTCCTGGCTGGAGAGTAATGTAAACTTAAAACAGTTCATTTAGCCTCCAATTCCCTGTCATTCGAATGGCTCAACCCATTACCCAACTCTGTTGTCATGGAGAGCTGCTCGTTTGTCTCCGTGGAAACCTTGATTTGCCCAATATGTGCTGATATGGTCAGTTCAGGAGTAATATCTTTCAGTCTGATGTGCGCATTGATTTATTGTTTATCTAATGACTAGATGCCTTTAATGGTAACACTTTATTTTAGGGTCTCTTAACTAGTTGCTTATTAGCATGCATATTACTAGAATATTAGCCATTTATTAGTACTAATTAAGCACATATTAATGCCTTATTCTACATGACCTTATTCTACATCCCTAACCCAATATCTAAACTTAACAACTACCTTACTAACTAATAATAAGGAGCAAATTAGGAATTTATTGAGGGAAAAGTCGAAGTTAATAGTGAATAAGTGTTCCCTATTCTAAAGTGTAATTGTTTGTAAAAGAGTGTTTTTCAAATACATTGATGACGATAACGCAATTGACCCTTCGCAAAAACCCACCCTCCTTAGGTACTGTTGCTATGTCCGACAAGCTTTGCCATTCTCACACCACACATCATGTTCTCATGCAGTGAAAAATACATCGTGGAGCAAAGAGAAAACTGACAACACGGCGACAGACAAGACAGAGCAGGTTAATTCTGGTATGAAACAAAGTCTCAGCTTTCTAATTTTATAATTTTTTAAAGAAATTCAAACAATAAATACCATTTTGTGGCTCTTAAATGTGTCGTGACAGATCGCTGTAGCGCCTGAACAAATCGTCTTTTCATATTTACTTAAAAGGCACCTATTATGCAAAATTCACTTTTACATGTTGTTTGAACTCTCTCTGAACTTGTAGACAATCACCCTATAATGATAAAAATCCACCCGCTCCCTTTTTTTAATCCCCATAAATCATAAGCAGTGTCTCAGAACAAGCCGTTCACAAAATCTGTAAAATGTGACGTCACATTTTACAAGCCTCGCCCATGACTGTTGAGGGACACTGCTGTATTAGCAGAGACCCCGCCCTGAGTGAGCCGCATACAATCTACCGTGTTTATCTTCACACTAGCCTTAAAAAGCAGCATTCAAGTAAGAAATGTTTTCTTATTAAAGCTATAGATGTTATTCAGTCCAGAGAAGTAATTTTCTGCTTTTATTTTATTGTTTGGGTCATATTAACAGCGTAGACAGCAGTAGGTTCTGTATATTATGCTGCTGTCACTTAATACTAGTGCTGTCAAATGATTAATCGCGATTAATCGCATCCAAAATAAAACATTTTGTTTACATAATACAGTATATGTGTGTGTACTAGGGGTTGCACCGACTAATCGATTAGTCGACTAGTCGACTTCAATGCTCTGCCATGACGCTTTAAGCTTGACGTCAACTAGTCGCTGGTCCTATAGAGGGCGCAACAGGATAAGAAATCGTCTTCTTCTTCTTGCTTTACGGCGGATCGCAGACTTATAAGTGCATTACCGCCTAGGATAAGAAATCTTTGAAGGACTCCCCTAGTGTGTACTGTGTATTTTAATTACGTATATATTTAAACACACATGCATGTATATATTTAAGAAAAATATGTTATGTTTGTGTATTAAATATATTTATATATAAATTAAATTATTTTAATATAAATATATACATGTAAATATTTTCTAAATATACAGTATACTGTATGTGTGTGCATTTCTGTATACATAATAAATATACACAGCACACACACATATATTATGTAAACAAAAACTTTTATTTTGGATGCGATTAATCGCGATTAATTGTTTGACAGCACTACTTAATACACAGATCTAATATAAACATGAGATTTCTTTCTCAGCTGTTCAACTTCACAAACATAACTGAATGTGCTTTTGTAACTTATGCGTGTTTTTAACATAAACGTGTGTGAAAGAGAACTTTAGTACTCCCATGCCGTTTGCAGCTGCTTTCTATACGCGTGCTTCGAATGTGTGCATTCAGAAAACCGTATATCAGAAGTTTAAACTGATGTGGCTTTAAAATGCGTGATTTCAGCACAATAGACATGATAATTAAAACCAAACAGATGTTTTTTGGCAGAGATCTGAGATAAGAGCTGTAATAGCCCAGCCCTATTCTGGAAAAGGGGGCGGGAAGCTGCAGCTCATTTGCATTTAAAGAGACATGCACGAAAACAGCGTGTTTCTGCTTCCACTCAAAATAGGCATTTTCACAATTATATAATAAACGATCTGTGGGGTATTTTGAGCTGAAACTTTACAGACACATTCTGAGGGCACCTGTGACTTATATTACATTGTAAAAAAAGGACATACTAGGTGCCCTGTCTGGTTTGTTTGTCAGACAAAATGGCAGATTTGGCGTTCTGATTGGTCAGATCGCCTGTCAAACTCTTTGCGAAGGGTCAATTATGATTACTTTCTAAACCTAAATTTATCCTCTTCTGTCATGAAGGTATGTTCATGTTTTTGCTTTGTAAAATATGAATCATACGTCGCTCCTCAGAATCACAAGTAGCCAAAGAGAGGAAAAGGACACACTCCAGTGACTCTCCGTGGTGTGTGAACACACTCGCAAAAATAGGTGCGTAAATAGTGCAAAGTGTTCTTGGAATAGATTTTGTATAGAGCTTGTTTGATAAAACACCTGTTATCATATGTTTTAATATTTAAGATGACCTTAAAGGAACAATTCCATCTTAAAATATATTCTATACATCCATACAACAAAATGTCAGTGGGGTCCAGTGTTGTTCTGTACTCCATTGACTTCTGTACAGACAAAAACAGTTTTTCAGAAGAAAGTCATACAGGTTTGGACATGAGGGTGAGTAAATGATGACAGTATGCTTTTTTTAGGTAAACTCTCCCTTTAACAATTTTATCTACCTTTGCATCTAAAAAATGCTCTCTGTCAAGAAGTTATTAAAACTCAGATGTATTTGCTAATAATAAAAAAAAATTGGTTAATTCTTTAGTATGAAGATGGCGGCTCGGAGTTTGACTTCCTTCTTTTCCTGAATTTCATGCTGGTCTCCTCATATCCTTCCCTCTTCTGGCTCTCCACTTGCTTATCCGTTTCTCCAAGCTGGCTCTTTATTCGTCTCCTGCTTCTTTTCTATATCTCACATCCTCTTCCCGCCTCTCCTTTTCTACTCTTCTCCTCTCTCATTCCTCTCACTCATCCTTATTTCTCTTCTCTCTTTCGCTCTATCCTGCATGCTTCAGCAGCCTCTCTCTCTCTCTGGCTCTGCCTTTGCTTGCCCGCAATTTATGCTAATTGGACCAGCTGTTCCACTTAAAGTTGCCATGGCAACCACAACCGGTCACCTAGCAACCATGCCCATCTCTCCGAGCTCTCCACAGGCAGAGAGTGAGGGTGTGTGTGTGTGTGTGTGTGAGAGAGAGAGGGGCAATGTGAAAATTCCTTTGGATTTATTTTATGTTAGCTTTTTTTATTTTTGTTTCTTTGTTGGGGGGGGGCAAATTCAGTTGGTCCACCAGCAGAGTTTCATTGTTTGTAGGTTTGTTTATAATGTCTCTCTCTCCCTCTCTCTCTCTCTCTCTCTCTTTCTCTCTCTCTCTGGGTCTGCCTTTGCTGCCTGCAATTTATGCTGATTGGACCAGCTGTTCCACTTAAAGTTGCCATGGCAACCACAACCGGTCACCTAGCAACCATGCCCATCTCTCCGAGCTCTCCACAGGCAGAGAGTGAGGGTGTGTGTGTGTGTGTGTGTGAGAGAGAGAGGGGCAATGTGAAAATTCCTTTGGATTTATTTTATGTTAGCTTTTTTTATTTTTGTTTCTTTGTTGGGGGGGGGCAAATTCAGTTGGTCCACCAGCAGAGTTTCATTGTTTGTAGGTTTGTTTATAATGGCATTCCT
>NW_015555711.1:1895140-1897938 GCF_001515605.1 Sinocyclocheilus anshuiensis
ATAAGCTGTTAGATTTATACGATCATCAGAATATTTAATTGTCAAAAAATGGTGATTATAGATAAAGCTCAACAACTTTTTTTTATTTGTAAATCATTTTATTTTTTATTTTTTAGTTCTTTGAATTATTTAATCTTATTTAAAGAGGTCATATGATGCGATTTCAAGTTTTCCTTTCTCTTTGGAGTGTTACAAAGAGAAAAAATAACATATACGTATACCATACAAACTGTGGCATAGTGATACCATGACTTTCCAGCAGCACGTTGTGCATGTGTTACACTGTAGAGCAGTGTTTGTGTCGTCCCGTTCTCTCAGCCCAAGAGGATCCTCAGCTCAGAATAGTGCTGTGTATTATCTAACATGTTAAAGTGGAGCGGCTTACACGCTGCTTAGTGCTAATGGGCTTTCCTGCTGCCCAGCGGCCTTCAGATCTCACCTTAGTCTCACCTCACTCACCTGATCCCAGCCCACCACATCCTGACAGGTGCATGACAACACGCTCCTAGGTGCTGAAACTTAATTCCCACATTTTTTATCACATTTGTTTCGATGTTGTGTGTATGTGTGAGCTGAATATTCTCTCTCTAGGAACTTCCACTCAAGAGTTATTTTGATTCATTCCACCCAGAATGTATGTGGGTTTATGTAACTTACGATACGTTCATATATGTATGAGTATAAGTGTTAAAGGGGTCCTATTATGCTCTTTTACAAAGTCTTGATTTTGTTTTGGGGGTGTACTACAACCATGCTCTCATGCTTGGTGGTTCGAAAAACACATTATTTTTCACATAATTTACATTATTAAAATACCTTTCTCCCCAGCCTGGCACAAACGGCTCGATTAGTTCCGGCTTTGATAAGGTCCGCCTTCCGAAAAACAAAATGTGTTGGGATTGGTTAGCTGTCCCAGTGCGTTGTGTCGCGCCACGTCTTTAAAATTCAAATACTTTATGTCCGCGGCGCCCAGCTACGTCGTGTTTTACTTGTAAGAATTGTTCTAGACATGCTGAAAATTTTACGCTACAGCACAGCAGCTCTTCTTCTTCATTTTCTCTGATGCACTGACTCTGCAGCAGCTGTCTGTATTGGTATGTGTGTGTGTTTTCTGTGTGTATTGGTGTGTCTGAAATGGCCACTCACTTTGGCACATTAAGTCCTAATACCAGGCAGCTTTTCACTTAAAGGTGCGATGTGCTTTGGGCTCACTCTGTTGGGCTGAAGAGCTCATGTTTATTCATGTCTTTAAAAGCACTCCTGTTTGATTTAGCTGAACGGGCCAGTTTTCCTGTTTTTGTTTTCTCACTCTTCTTTACTTTAGAAACACATTCATATGGAAATGACTGCCTAGAAATAATATAAAATAATAACATCGATAATAAGAACAAGATTATTATTATTATTATTGTAAGTAATAATATGAAATCACAAGACTGAAAGAAACAAATCCAATATTGCACACATTTTTGCAGTTTTAAAAAAAATTATTGACATTTATTGCTGTTATTATTATTATCGTTATTATTTGCATGTAGTGATAATAATAAATTATATTAATAATTTATATTATACACTATTATAAACTATATTTTATGTCTGCGACAGTAGCCTCGTGGTTAGTGTGTCAACATATAGCTCAACTGTGCTCATGGCGACCCGAGTTCGATTCCTGTCTCGAGGTCCTTTGCCAATCCCGCTCCCTCTCTCCTCCCAGTGTTTTCTTCTTGTCTTTCTACAGTCCTATCTGTAAAAAAAAATTATAATTGTTAGAGTTTATTCATATTAATAACAATGATAGCCAATATTTATTAATTTTTTTTACAGTAATGATACTATGAAATCACCAGACTGAAAAAAAAACAAATCCAATATTGTATTCTTTCTACTGTTGTATACTGTTGCTTGTTAATAATTGTAAAAGACAATTATTGCTGTTGTTATTATTATTATTATTATTATTATTATTAGCATATAGTAGTAATAATACATTTAAAGAATTAAAAAAAAAAATTGGCACATTAAGTCCTAATACCAGGCAGCTTTTCACTTAAAGGTGCGATGTGCTTTGGGCTCACTCTGTTGGGCTGAAGAGCTCATGTTTATTCATGTCTTTAAAAGCACTCCTGTTTGATTTAGCTGAACGGGCCAGTTTTCCTGTTTTTGTTTTCTCACTCTTCTTTACTTTAGAAACACATTCATATGGAAATGACTGCCTACTTACCTGTTCAGTGTGTGTCTCTCTTTAAGCGTAGAGGTCAGTCTCACTGGAAAACTCTATGCTTATTTTATTGCCAGTCTGCCATAACAGAATCCTCCTCTCTCTCCTCACTTTACTATGAAACCATTCTGCCAAAGTCACTGAGGCGACATACGGAAAGGTTGAAACATGCTGCCCCAGTGTAAATGTATGTGCGAGCGTGTTTACGTGTGTGTGTGTTTAGGTCAATGTTAGGCTAATCTCCTGAGCTCATCCTCACTTCTCTCAGCAGAAGGAGGGAAATCCTCCTGGCCTTTCTGTAATAGGATCTTTCCTGAGAGCACTCCGTTCTCAACCGGCTCCATCTCTTTCCCTGTCTTGTCTTCTTTCACTCCGGTCCATCTGGTTTAGTGCAGAGGCATATATAAGTCAGGTAGAACACACACTCCTGTCAGGGCAGGATGACAGTGCAGGGTTTGGCCTCTGTTCAAAGCAGGGCATCCACTCTTTCTGACGTTTTTTGTGCTCTCTGCCAGGCACGTGCACAGGTAGGGCTCAACCTGTGCAGAGCACATGCCCTTTTTGCCCTTACACTCTG
>NW_015555711.1:1898528-1911065 GCF_001515605.1 Sinocyclocheilus anshuiensis
TATATATATATATATATATATATATTATGGTTGTTATTAATAGTGAATAAATCTAAAGCTTTTGAGACTATTATTTTGTGTTATTTAATTTGTCATTAAGGGGGGGTGCCCTTTTTCAGTTTCAGCACATGCCCCTCAAAAGGTCTGTGCACGGCCCTGCTCTCTGCACCGTTGTGTTATAATACATCCACCTGTGGGGGAGTGAGCGAGTCACATGTCCCTCCTCAACATGGCCGCCAAAAATAGAGTAAACTTTTCACATTTGCTGAAGTGTTGCTGGCCCCTGTAAAACTTGCTATGGTGATGCTTGTGTGTTTTGGGTGCTTGCCTTGGCGTTGCTAAGGTATTCTGAGTGGCCGCTAGTGGTCGCTGGTTCCCAACAGCAACTGTTGTTGCAAGTTCCGTCATTACCAATATGTTCAATGGAACTAACGATCATAGTTAGCTAACGATGCTTTTGGGAAACGCACCCCAGGGTGGTTGTATACTAGTATGCTATTCTGGATTCGGTCAAGGTTTTCTGGGCATCTTTTAGCCTGTTGCTGTGTGATCACTAGAGTGTTCTAGGTGGTTGCTTGGGTGTTGCTATATGGCTGCTGAAGTGTTCTTAGTAGGTAGCATGTTGCTATGTGGTTAGTGTAATATTATTTTGTGGTTGTTAGGTGTTTTGAAAGATAGGGCATTTTAAGTGGTTGCTAGGGTTTTCTGTGCAGATCTTAGGGTGGTTGCTAGGGTATTGCTTGGGTGTTGCTATCTAAATAATCACACAACCACACAACAATAAACCAACCACTCAGAACGCCTTCGCAACCTAATGAGCAATATTGACAAAAAATGATATTTCTATTTTTGAGATATTATTATTATTTGGATAACAATAATTAAACAATACTTTGCTTAGCATGTTTTTGTGCTGGTATCTTGGCTGGTTTAGACCCTGTCAAGGATAAATAAAGTAAAAGCGCCAGTAGGTGGCGTCAAGTCTCTGCCTTAATGAGTGATTAATTGAATCATTCATTCAAATGATTTGTTCAGAACGGCTGATTCGTTTTGAACCAAAGCAAGTGGCTGTCTGTATTATTGAATCATTTACTTAAATGTTTCATTCAAAAACAGATTCTTTCAGGAATGAAACATCGCAGTTTTGCCCTTGAGGTGTGCAAATGTCCTGCTCTGGCTTTGTATGGAACTATTTTCATTCATGAATCTTATCAAAACTGACAATATTATGTCTAAAATGTAGCTAACTGAATATTAATTTCTTGTTTCTTGAACTGTTTTATAAAAGTAATATCTCACTTGTGATCACACTTACATGCTAATATTTAGGAAAACGACACTCTTGCTTGTGTCATATTATTTAACTATATCATATTTTATAAATGTAAAAAAACAAAACAAAATCCCAAACAGGGATATGTTTTGCTTTCATTACTTGAATTATAGAGGCATTTTAACTGCATTCTGATAGGCTTTATCATAAATGAATGCTTTTGGACTCTCAAGACATGTTTTTTGCAAAGTAAGTGACATGCTCAATAATGTCAGCTCGCACATTGCCGAAACAACAATTACGATATTATCGTAGCTGATAAATATAGCACACCTCTAGTTGCTGTGTTCTGAGAGGTTGCTAGGATGCTTTGGGTGGTTACTGGGGTGTTGCTAGGTCATTACTCATTTGTTCAAATCCTAATTGTAAGCAATAGCAAACATACTGCTTTGTCAAACACAACTAAGTAGATTTCCAGACACTATTGTAACTTGTTTTCCCTTTACTGGTTCAAATTTAGTGCACATTTATCAGTTAAATGTAAAAATAATTGAATTATAAATCCAGAATATGCTGTTGCTGTGAGCAGTGATTCTGTTTGCCTGCTCATTTTCCTTATCTTTGCTTCTTATTCACACTCTCCCACATTCTGCTTATGTTGTTCTCCATCTCTTTATTATGCCTTCATTTTAAATTTCATTGGTCTGTCTGTGTCTCTCCCGTCACATTTGCTCTTTTCTTCTCCAGATTCCTCTCATGATGTCTCTGAGAGTGAGCAGGACACAGAGCAGTTAGTCATTGATTACTTCATGTGTATTTATACACTAGCACATGAGCTGTGAATATGACACAACTGCATCACTGTGGGGCTGAAAAACACACTCATGATGCCCTGAGACACATATAAGCTCAAAAAAAGGAAATTCATTTATGAACAAAAGACTCTTCCTGTTTCATATATAGCAGTAGCTTGTGTGTGTATTACGCAGAAATTAGTATAAATGATATAGTGATGTACATAAATGCTGAAGGTGCTGAGGTGACTTTTCTGTGCTACAGGCGGTCATTAAGTCTCTTTATTTGAAAGGATAAATTAGTAAAAATCCTTATATCTGTGTTCCTGAATCTTTAAAAGAACAGGGAATTTAAACAATAACATTTTCTCAAAAAACAAACAAACAAAAAATTATATAGAAATACACACACACACACACGTATATATTAAAGTTATAGTTCATGTTCACAGTTAGGGTATATATTTTTTCCCAACCATATTTTGCATCTTTGCCATTTGATTGTCTATGCATTAGGGATGCACCGATACCACTTTTTCCAGTACTCGCCCGATACCGATACTTTTATTTTTGGTACTTGCCGATACCGAGTACCGATACTGATATTTTTATTGCATTTGTACATTTTTTAAATATTGGGTACAGAAACCAAAAGGGTATGTATAATGTTAGTTGGTTAACTTCATTTATCAAATAGATACAGTCAAACCAAAATTTATTCAGACACCTTCAACGTTTCTCACATTATCACAGTTTATTCGCTATAGTTTAGAAAATGGTAATAAAATATGACAAGAACTCAAAGTTAAACAGTGTCAGAACCAATTCATCTTGATAATGTTAGATAATTTTGATAGAAAGGTGTACAGGAGCTCAGTATCGGTGCATCCCTACTATGCATACTGCACCTTCATGTTTATTTTTGTTTATATATTTATTTGTAAATATTATTTTGTAATTTGTTTGCTACATTTATTTATGCACTATATATTTCCTATTTATATACATATATTGGCATTTAAAAAAATGGGGTTTATAAGATACTTAAAATGTTTTATTGCCTCCAGACTTAAGTGTCACAATTTTTTTGAGAACATTTTGATGAAAAGCAATTTAAAATAGCATAATTTATTTGAAATAGAAATCTTTTGTAACATTATAAATTCTTTGTTGCATGATTGCAGAAGAAAAATATAAGTAAAAAAATGAAAGAAAATTTTACTGCCCCGAACCATGTGAACTATAGTGCAAATCCCTATTTTTTTTTTATTTTTTTCCCGTAAATATACTTCTACTGTATTTCTCAATAGTTAAATGTTTAAATTTAATATAATAAAATTATTATATTGTGGAGCACTAGTTTAGTGACAACAAACAGTTTGACTGAAAAACTAAAATATAAAATATCTGTCCTGTTTTGAAAAGCTTTTGAAAAACCTCTAGCTATCATATTTATCTGGTTAGTGCCATTTTAAAGCAACCAATTAAAAGTTAGACTCAGAAACCCTCTAGCTGCCACTGCAACACAGTGCAACGTTGCCAAAATTCTGTATTTTACCTACCCTGAAGTACAAAACAATTTAGTGGCAAAAATACTTTATTGTTGCATTGTAACGTTATTGAATGTTGTACTTTGTTAAAATACACTTACACATTTATTTGAGTGGACTGAATGATTCAGAAATTTTCATGTTCATTTCATGTGATCATCTGTGTGTCTGTACAGTCACTGCTATCTGCACCCAGTGGACCAGACGAGGGATTACACCAGGATTAAACATCCTAATCTGACACACACTCTGATTGGTCCTGAATAAGGAAGCAGTGATACTGTATGCAGAGAGCAGCGCTCAGCTCTAAAATGGTGGAAGAACCAAGAGACCGAGAGAGAAAAAGAAGCGAATCCATTCAAAACACTTACATCTCACAATCTACGCATATCTACAAAAATACGACCAGCACGTACATTCGTACACACGCTTGCGATATATCCTACACAAATTAACCCACACAACATACTGTTAAGAATAACGGCTTTCTCGCAGCCAACCGTTAGCTGCTATTACAGGAAAAAGCATCACCAAATTCACTATTGATCGTTTCTCTCTTTCTGTTCCTCTCTGACAGGTATTTGACCTTCCTCTTCTTTTATTTGGTTTTCACTGCAAAAGAAATGAATAGAGAGATGGAAAGCTTAACTGCAGGAGAGCTGTTTTAGAGCTTTGGGAACAGTGGGGTGGCGGGAGGGCGAGTTTGTCTGCTTTAAGCCGAGCTTTGACTGCTGGTTTATCTTTATTATTGAAAACCATAATTGAAAATCGACCCATGGCTCCAGTATTTTAGATTTGGAGGCGTGCTTCCAAAATATTGTCAATAACAAACCGTTTGAGCATCATTTGTTTTACACTAGGCCTAAATTTGTGTGGGCGTTCCTGTATCAAGTGTCATATTCAAAATATTTGACTGTAATTTAAAATGCCTTGGATATTTTTTTGGTCTTACATTTAAATAAACCATTTCAATTTAAGTCCTCCCCATTGAGGACTTGTCCAGAGCTCCAATTCGGTGACACATGTATCCACTACAAGAGAATAAAGAATTAAATCTGGTCATCATTTTAACTCTGTACTCTTTCGTTCTCAGGAGGTAGCCTTTTTTGTGCTACAAAATGATTCAAAAACGATCATATTTAATTCAACCAAAAATTAATCTGTGCGGCAGCCAGATGGTTATGAGTCTCACATGAATTCAAAAGACAGAGAAGGAGAGAGCGAGAGACATTTTCCCTCAGGACAACGCAGGGATTATCGTGCTCGCTGGAAAATTTTGATTTGCTTTGTGAGCGCGGGCCCACACAACTGCCTCCATTTTCTATGCATGTTGTCCAATCATATAGCTCACAGTGTTTCAGAGTATGCCTACATTGCCAAATGACTGTTTTCATCCAGAAATTGCAAACTTTATTTATTTGCATAGTCATAACTGAAGTACGACCATGTATTAGCTTTAATATCATTTTCAGCTGTTGTTATTTAAGACTGCCCGTTACACTGCGAAGACAGGACAATAGGAGGGGTGCAGAGCGTCCTGACTGATGGTGACCCCCTTTGTTTAAGCGAGGACACACAGACAGATGGTTCGAGTCGTCCTGGCGAATTTGTTACCTTTCCGTATGACGTGCAATATGTCGACGTCCCGACCGAGCGCGCGCAGAGACGGCAGCTGTCCATCCATCACGACTGTCAATGCAGAATAAACGCTTCTCTCAGCGCGCTAATGTAGCTTGAGACACTCTGAGCGTAAAGAATCTGATGATATAATGTTTGTGTTCTGGATGATGATGATGAGGATAATGATTCTTGGAAAATTGCCTTATGCGATTGTTTCAGCCTATTTTTTGATAAGGCGTCCTGCATTAGTGATGCATATCGATCGTGACTAAACCGGTTACATTAAAAGCGCAAAAACAGTGCTATAGGAGAAATCTAAAACGGAGCAAGAGAATAATAAACACGTATTAGCGAGGAAGGCATTACAGGCCAGTGCATTCACTCCCCGCACGGCCCCTCGTCATCTCTGGCCGGGTCTTTGGAGAAGGGTTGTGTGGAATTGGGGTAATTTGCGTGAACGGGCATTGATTTACATTCGCGGCAGAGGTTAATGGCAATGTCGTTCCTCGCCGCCTGTTCTTTTCATTGTAATGTTGTTAGGGAGATCCCAGGGCAGCACACCCCGCCCCCTGTTCCCCCCTTAATATACGACTGCCAGCGCGACCTGAAACGCTTCCAATTTGCTTGAACGTTCGCGTGGAGATCTGTAACTCCTAATAGATCACGTGCAGATGGGCGTTTTCTCAGTTACCACTGATTTGTTCAGGTTTACCCGTCAGAACAGGATAGACTGAAGCAGAGGACTGTAATGTGTGCATGTGTTTTTGTTTATTGAATAACTACGAATCAAATTTTGGCTGGTCTCTTTTAGACAAGAGCTTAGAGCACAATTGTAATGTACTATAGTACTTAAAGGACACATGTAGCACATGCCTGTTTTAATTTCTGAGAATTTTTCAAGATTTTGTTTTTTAAACTGATGTTGAAGTACAAATTGTCTGTCTGTATTTTCGGTTTGTCTGTCAATCTGTGCTCACCAAGGCTGCTTTTATTGATCAAAAATACAATAAAACATGAATATTGTAAAATATTATTACAATTTTAAAATAATTGTTTTGTCTTTATTATTATATTATATAGTTATTAATTTTAATTTTCAGCAGTCATTACTCTAGTCTTCAGTGCCACATGATCCTTCAGAAGTCATTATTATATGCTAATTTGCTGCTCAAGAAACAGTTATTATTATCATCAATGTTGAAAACAGTTTTGCTACTTAATATATTTGTGTAAACCATTATACTTTTTTCAGGATTCTTAAATAAATCAAATGTGTAAAATAACCTTTTTATTTGTAATAGAAGCCTTTTGCAACATTATACGTGTCTTTACTGCCAATTTTGATCAATTTAATCCATCTTTGCTGAATAGAAGTATTAATTTCTTAAAATAATTTTTACCTTAAACTTTTGAACTGTAGTGTATTTCCCATTACTCCTTGTATTAAATGAAATATTATGATCAATTTAAACAAATTAATGATAACTGTTTACATATCGATGTATGTACTATAAAAATAGCAATATGGCAGATTTGGATTAGTCTTTTAAAGAAAATGTTTCAGTTCCCCAGTTTTCCTTACACGCGGATGACAACTAGCATGTTAGGTGGATTATTGCTTCTGCATCTTGCATGCATTTCACAAAGTGATAAGACAAAGAGATCAAGAAAGAAAACATGTAGGATGGTTTGAAAGTGAATAAACATAGCAGCAGGTCATGATAAGAGATCAACCTGGATTTCTGGTGAAAGTCTTCAGTCTGTCTTTCTGTCAGCACAGTTCAAGGCTGTTTTGTAAGCTATTGCTTTGACCAGTGTGGCAATTCTGAGTCTATAAATCACTAATGTTACTAAATGGAATCTCAAGGAAACCATGATGAGCCGACCCTCCAAAATATGTACTATAAAAGGTTCAACACATTCTAAATAGACTTCATGTGAGTTTTGAGAAATATCCCAAAAATGCTGGCAAGGAATTGTCACTGCAGAGATGGAGATGCACAGAAATGCGCTTGTACATTGATGTTGTATCGAAATTCTTCTGCTGTTCACTATCTGCTGTGGTATGCACCATGTCTAATGAGGGTTTCTTGGGTTTTTGGTCCTGTTGTAATTGTAGCAGTGTATTGCAAAGAGAATTCTGCAGCATGTCAAGCCCTTTGTAGAGGATTGGGATGGATTTCTGTTTCTTTTCATGGTGCAAATTATCTGTGAGGTTCTCAAAAGAAAGCTCATGAATTCCAAACAGTGTGTTTACAATGTCGTTTTCACTTCATGCAATCTAGTGCAAATTTAGAGACAGATTTTAGGTTATAGTTATGTATGCTATTAATTAGTTTCCAGCATCTATTCATTAAGAACGGGTCTCTTGTCACCAGATGTGTTTTTGCGGCACAACAGAATGGAGCAAAACTGGTATATAGATGTGTTTGTTTTTGTAAAGTTTAAGCTCTTTTAACTTGACACACTGTCTTATAGCAGTTAAAAGTTCCAGCACTGTTATACTGTGTTATATACCACAAATTAAAGGACTGGAGCTAACTGCATATAACTCAATTCTACAGTAAATAAAGAGCAACAAGCAGTGATGAACATAATGTGATTATGAGCAGATAAGGGCAATTTCATTTGGTGGCTGCTGTGCTGGTACACGCTCACACACTCACCAAAATCTGTGGCCATCTGTCACTCACACACTCATCTTCTCTCACTATGTATATACTACACTCCCTTAAACACCAAATCAAGGATATCCACAGCTTGCTGTAGAGAGAGACGTGATGTATGTCATCAGTTATATTCTTGCTGACTCCCTGGACTCCTTCCAGCTCGAGCAGCACAAATCTCTTGATTACCTTAAATTAGCACAGGCATGCCAATTCGATGACCTGAGTTTAATTTAGTTCTCCACTGATTGGTTGTACTTTAATTAGTATTCCTTGATGAGTTAAGCATCACTATCGCTATTGCTCATACTCTGTATTAAGTAGGGTGACCATACGTGCCATCTTCCCTGGCCAGGATTTCTATATTGCCTAAAATATCTAGGTTTTGGCTTTGTTTGCGTGTGCAGACCGATCAATGTGACATCAAAATACCATACAGACGGTTCCTTATGCTTTCAAAATGCTCTCGAGGTATTTTGATGTCATACACCGATCGGTCTGCACACGCAAACAGCCAAAACCTAGATATTTTAGGCAATATAGAAAACCTGGCCAGGACGCGTCCTGGGAAAATGGCACGTATGGTCACCCTATATTAAGGATTTGATCAAACCCCAGCCCTAACCATACATGTCCACTGGTGTAGGCTGAGTGGAGTTGGACATTTTCTGTTATTATCTATGCGATCTGTGTGACGGCTTGTGCGATTGACAACAGTGTGGAGTAAGTGGTGAAAGCATTAAAAGGTAAAGAAATGCAGAACTTTACAAATTAATGCTGAGAAATGCCAAGTGGCAGCCAATCACTGTGAGATGAAGACAAGCCAAGGTTGTGAGATGTCATGAATGTGTTTCAAGATCTGTTGCCAATTTCTTACTGAAGTTTCTCATCTTGCACTGTATATATAGTTGTATACTTTATATATATGTGTGTGTGTGTGTGTGTGTGTGTGTGTGTGTGTATATATATATATATATATATATATATACATACATACATACATACAGTGCAAGATGTATATATATATATATATATGTATGTACTGTATATATGTGTGTGTGTGTGTGTGTATGTACCTATGTGTATATATATATATATATATATATAAAAGATTTATCCCAAAATTATATAAATACACTGCCGCTCAGAAGTTTTGGGTCAATTATTTTTTTTTTTAAAGAAGTCTTTATGCTCACTAAGTCTGCACTTATTTGATCAAAAATACAGCAAAAACAATAATATTGTGAAACATTATCAAAATTTAAAATAACTGTTTAGAATATATTTTAAAATTAAAATGTATTCCTGTGACGGCAAAGCTGAATTTGCAGTAGCCATAACTCCAGTCTTCAGTGTCACATGAAATTTATTATAATATTTATTCTATTATGTCTGTATTATACCATTGAACCATATATAATATGGTGCAATATTATTTGTCTAATTAATCAGATATATGGTTTTGCAACTGAAGTCATATCTACTCAAGGGATGGACTAAAAAAAAGCATTTTTAATTCATACTATAATCAGCTGATATGCCACAACCATAAGCTCATCCTAACGGCTCATCAGATCAAAGAATTCTTCATGGATCTACACAGAATTAGGGCTTCACATCACCGATCGGGTTCATGTGATCCACAGTAGAATCTCATAACATCTATATTCTGCAGATTTGAGATGATCTGATTCTGGGTCTGTCCTGAAAGAGGCTCGGCAGCGCCTCCTCTCTGCAGTGCCTCTGTGGAAGTGTGTCACAAGCAGACGAACCTGTGAAGCTCTACCGCAGCACCACTGAGAGTGTTATTGCCAGTGACAGTGCACTCCAGTGTAGAGCAACGCATCCACAACGGGATCGAAACCACCTCCTAACATTCATTCCCAAATCTGAACAGACCATATGGAGTCCAAACCATCCACCCCGAAGACCCGTTTCTATTTTTAGAACAATTGTCTTCCTTCTGTTGGGGTCAAGGTCGGTTAAGGGGGAAGGTCAATAGCAGTGACGCGTTGGTCCGTATCAGTTTGTATATATATACATGTTTGCATGATGAGGTGCCGTCTGAGTCCCGTGAGGAGCTTGACCTCTTTAACCTTTCGTTCCTCCCCAGGCCAGCTGGCGCATGTAGACGTTACAGCCGGTGACCCCGCCAAAAACACACGCAGATGCACGGAGAACTGGCACATTTATGTTGATATGTGTGTGTGTGTGTGTGTGTGTGAGGGAGAAAGGCACGTGCCAAGTGTCTGGTGCTGAATCATAACCCCCCACCCCTTTCCCCCCAAACCTCGAGGCCACATTGAATTTACACGCAACACACTCGTATGAACACATACAATATAATTTCACAGCATACACACTTATAAAAACTGAGACACTCTCACTCTAATTCTCTCATCTTAAGAGATATAGTATGTTGTGGTGGCAGTAGGGCTGTCATCGCATCTCATGCGCCACTGATAAGGCTGCCTCCTTAATGCACACCTAAAACCGAATGTGGATTTTTATTTTAATTCGACGAATATTTGAAATTCGAAAAAAAAATTTGACAGCCCGAGTGTGCAGTATAGACAGTTCAGTGCAGTTCATATTGGATTGAATTGTATAAATGTGGCCTGGATTTGTTGACATAAAAAAACATTCTCTAGCAAAATAAATACATCGAAAAATCAACACACTTCTGTCGATATAGTGTTGCAAAGCATCATGGTCCACAAGCAGTATAGCCAGTAGCCATGGAAACAAGAAGATATATGTAGGTTTAGCTCCTCATGAAAAATGTCTTTTTAATTCTCAAAAGTCATAAATATTACGTAATATAGCATTGTATAATACTATTAGTCAATTAAAATACACATAATAAGAATATTATATAGCTACGCATCAATATAATACATCAATACCATATATATATATATATATATATATATGTATGTATGTGTGTGTGTGTGTGTGTGTGTGTGTGTGCATTACATACATAGAGAGAGACAAAAAATATTAAACATAAATACAATGTGCTATATATATATATATATATATATATGCATATAAATACATGTCTGTCTGTCTATCTGTGCAGTACAAATTTATAGTTACACATATTTACATAAATAATTTGTTTACATAATTGAGGATATTTAAATTTGATATTTAGAATTTACCCATTTGCAAATACTTTGTAAAATCTTTTTTTTTTTAATTATTATTATATTTGGTATATGTTTTTGTTTGTTAATAAGTGAAAATCAATTATTTTTTTATTTTGTATAGAGAATTTATTAGATTGTTTTTACATATTTCATTTTACATAATGTTACACATCATATTTTTATAAATATTTAAATTATATTTAAATACATTGTTTTTTTATATTGTGTTTTGTTGTCGTTTATTGCAATAATTTTAGTCGATAATCTCCTTAATTAGTCCCCATAATCCAGCTGTCAGAAATGGAGAATGTTTCTTCAGATGCATAGATTATTTTGCTAAAACCCACCTCATAAACCAGTTTCTACCCCCCCACACACACGCAATCTCTCTCTCTCTCTCACACACACTCACACACGTAAATTTGTTCTCGTGCTTGTTATTGGTGTGAACGAGCGAAAAGGATTCTCTTCAAATGTGTTAACTCTACTTTTCCATCCTTATTTTTCCCTCCACAGTCAGACTGAGCTCTCATGCACACGCTCCCACTGCACATCATCCACGTAGACTGTGGAATCAGAGTTTATTAATAATACAAATGGCTTTCTTAATGTGCTGCTGCATTTGAGTAGGTACGCTCAGCAGTTAATCACGCTAACATCAACACTGTGTTTGTGTGTGTGTGTGTTTGTTTGTTTTGCACGTATATCCTCAGATTCCATTGTTTTCTATATCTGCCCCTGAGTCAGCAGTTAGTTGGTAATCATGCCACAGTGGTTTTAATTGCTCTGTTAATTGATAGGAAACAGAAAGGCTCTAATTAGATGTAATGATACGAGGCACTCTCTGTCACTGTGGAGCTAATGATTTAGCACGCTAGCACCAGACTGGATGCTTCACGAGGAGATTTACATATGAAAAGCAAGTGTGCTAGTGTGTTTGTGTGTGTCTGTGATAGGGAGAGGGGAAGAGAGAGTGGGGTGAACATAGAGAAACAGAGATCAAGTTGGAGAGCATTTGTTAAGAACAATAGGGAAGAACAGAGGGAGGAGGAGTGAAATTCAAGCTGTATTGTTTCATCGTTGCAAACTATAGTGAGACCTTTGCTGGTTTGAAGCATCAGATTTGCGCTGTGTTGCGCTGCAGATGCGCACTGCTTCCACCGACATCTCTACAAAGCTGCTTTTCTAAGAAAAGGAGCTTTGTAGAAAGCGCAATTGCCTTAATATTTTTTGATACGCCACCCTTGAAGGGATAGTTCACCCAAAAATAGAAATTCTATCATAATTTTCTCAGCCTCATATTGTCTCAGACCTGTCTAAGGGGGGTTCTTCAACTTTGGGGACTTTTATTTCCCAGGGGTTGATTTTTTTTATGCTTTCTATTATGCCTTCATTATTTATATTTGTTCATTTCAAATCACATTTATGAATAGTTTTTATTGTTTTACTCTTGTCAGGCTTTCAATAAAAAAAAATAATAAT
>NW_015555711.1:1912230-1932644 GCF_001515605.1 Sinocyclocheilus anshuiensis
AAAAAAAAAAAAAAAAAAAAAAAAAAAAAAAAAAAAAAAAAAAAAAAAAAAAAAATAAAAAAAAAAAAAAAATATATATATATATATATATATATATATATTAGTGCTGTCAAACAATTAATCGTGAAGTGTTTGTTTACACAATATACGTGTGTACTCTGTATATTTATTATGTATATATAAATACTAGGGGTGTAACGATACACGTATTCGTATTGAATTACCGGCAATTCGGCGTCAATTGATTAAATGGACAACAACAAAACAGTACGACAAACTCACATTAAACATAGAATGTTTAATTTATTAACAAAACGAATACATAATATAAATTATATGAATATAAATTTATACATGTAAATACTGTACATGTAAGTATTTTCAATATATATACTGTACTTATTTTGGATGCGATTAATCGCGATTAATAGTTTGACAGCACTAATATATATATATACACACACACACACACACACACACACACACACACACACACAAACTCCTGTTCAAAAGTTTGGGATCGGTCATTTTTTTAAAACATTTAAATATAAGAAATTCATACTTTTATTCAGCAAGGATGCTGATGATCAAAAAGACATGTTGTTCTTTTGAATTTTTTTTATACAATGTGGATATTTTGGTTTTATGCAGTTTGCATGTTGTTACCTCACAGGCAGGCAGTCCCTTTAGAGAGCCACTGATCAAATTCTTGACACGTCATCCGTCTCAAACAGTGGTGTGTGTATTTAAGGTCAAAATACTATGAAACTATAGCCTTAGCATAACAAAGTAGTCAACCATTTAATTCCAAAAATGTTAAAAATTTAATTTCACTCCCTGTCATTTCTACCACAGAATGTCATAACTTGAGATGTACTGGAAATAACACTCTGCTAGGAATTTTTATGACTTTCGGGAAAAAAAGTGTCATAATTCTCCAGTGATGCATGTGTATTCACCGGTGGACATTGTTAGTCGACTAGACGATGGCTTTCAGTCTTTCAGGGTTTAAAACAACGTGATGGTGAGATGACAGAATTTCCATTTTTGAGGAAACCATTCCTTTAACATCTGAATCTGTCAAAAAAAAAAAAGGCAAGGTGGGTGAGAGTTAAAGAGACAGAGCAGGAGAGAGATGAAAGTCTTATCTCTCTGAACAGAGCCAGACAGGCTATCGTTTATCTGTTTACAGACAGATGCTCTGATACAGTGAAATTACTGCAAAACATTTGAGTGACAGAGTGAAGGAGAGTGTGAAAGAGAGCGAGGGAGGTGAAAGGAGAGCTGGAGTGACCTTGCTTCACATCCCAGTTGGATGTTTGACATTGGGGCATGTTGTAGGCGCACCAGTGTTTATCTCTGATAGCACGAGCACTCGCGATTTGCTCATGGCATCAGGGAAAAAAAAAAAAACCTTTCATAGTTATTTTATGCCTGTTCAATCATGCTTTGTTTTTTTGGTGGTGTAAGTTATGACATTGTTCAGAAACGCCATATTTTGTTCAGTGATGGGCTCATATTTCAGTCTAAGAGATGTGCTGTGATATTGGCTTCTTGATGCAGGACTCTCACTGGCTGATTTGTTTCTCTCATCAGTCCCGTAGGTAATTTAGCTAGTGAAATCACACCTTTTCTTTCTCTCCGCTCTTCTTCGATTTCCTGTCCCAATGGTGGCCAATCTCACAGCGGTGTCCTTGGGGGCCAGCCTTGGGTAGGGGGACGGATGAGGGGGGTCACGTTCCCCCCACCCCCTCACCCTCTTATATTTATTGTGCCGAAGACAAGCCTTCTCTCTCTTTCTCGCTCTCTCAGTGGTCCTATAAGATATACTGGGCACACAGTGTGTCACACCAGTTTTTTGTTGTGGTGTTGTAAAGCAGTTGCACATTTGCAGATTAATTAAGGATTGTATTGGCTTCTCTGTTAACCTGCTAGTAAAATACCGGAAGAAATGTACACTGACTGTATTTTGATGGCACATTTATGAGCAGAGGCAAAGGTGCTCGCTATATTCGGTTAAATTATACAAAGCACATCCAGTGGCGAAGCTTGCAGTTGCAGTATGTGGGTGCAAGTGAGAAAGCTAACAGTAGCTTAGTTTCAAACTCTAGACACTTTATATAAAATATGTAGAGAAATGGCTCCAAGTTGTTCATGACATTTATTTATTTTGCAAAAAAAAAAAAATCCTAAATAATATTACTTTATATTCCAAATTCTTGTGTACTTGGTTGGTCTTGACACCAATTGAAGCTCCATTACAATGTAAAAAAGCTTGCTGATGTTTCCATGTTGAAAGGTTGAACGGTTTTACAGGAAATAGTTTTATTTAAAAAATATTTTTTATTTTTTAAATATTATTTTTCATTATTTTTTATGTTTTTATTATTATTAAACATTACATTTGATATTTATCTTATGTATTTATATTTTTCTACTTAATGTTCATGTTAACTATTTGTAATATTTATTATGAATAATCTTAATATATAAATTAACTAGAAATAGTTTAAAGTATAAATCTATAAAATATGTCTTTTTTTGACATTTTGCTTCTTAAATTTTTATTTATTGGAAAACCAGACAAAAATACTGATTTATATATATATAATTGATTTTTTACATTTAGCAAATGATGTTAATGAACGGTAAATGTTCAGTCTATTTTTTCTATAACATATTTTGAAACCGATTTTTGCATTTTATATCCCGTTCCTTGTTAAAGTATATTACTGTCTATAATGTGTCTTAAAGTGCAGGTGGGAGAGTGTGCTTTTGCTGAAGTGTGTGCATATGTATACATTTGTGTGTGTGTGTGTGTGTGAGACTACAAAAGCTGGCTAATTCAGATGAGGGACTGTGCCGGTTATCACACAAGAACACGCCACAGTGAGTGTATGCATGCTTTTGTTTCTGACTGTCTGTATTTTAATGAGCTCGGCCTATCGCTGCAGTGCTGCACGCTACAGCGGCTCTTCACGCAGGACAAGTGTGACAACAACCCCCCGCCACTCCACCCCGCAGATTACCCACCACTCACACACATCCATATATTAACATTCTCACCCAAATATCACAAACTAGCTCACGCACACATTACCTCTACAGCCCAGAAGCAGGCACTGATGACTGTAAAGTACAGAACTAGAACAATGTCTAAAAAATGTGTGTATATGTCATTCGTTAGATTATCATATTATTAAAACCAAGTTGCATCAAAATCTCAAATTTGTAAACTTTTTTTTACATTGCTAATGCAATGTCACTGTAAATTATGGAGCCAGAATGATCTCAATAATAATTCACGCAAAAGACGCGATGCACACATGCGTAACCCAATTCACATGCATAAGAAATATTTCACGTGCACAAAAAATATATATATATTCACAAAAACCAATGCACGTGCACAAAATAAGATTATATATTCATAAAATACGTTTCACAAATGCAAAACACAATTCACAGATGTACAAATGTGTACCAAATTTTTGAATGTTAAAAATTCACGAGTTTATCGTGGGCTGTGAATGTGAATCGCCTTGGATTTGTGTGTGAATTTTGAGACCTTTCTGGCAGCGAACTCCTCCCACGCGGGACACTCGTACTCTTTAGCCAATCAGATTTGACCCTGTCTGTCGACCAATCATAACCCACTGTGGGCGTATGAATCGCGTGCCCTGGGTGTGCCTACCTGGATGCTGACGTCATCAGCGCGAGACCACCGTTCAAGTTACGATTTAGCAGGTAAGTGCAGTTGATCGCTTTATTTCAGTTAACTAGCCAAGTAAAGGTTTATCGTTTTATTTTTGCATGTTTACCTAAAACTTGGAAGTTAAATTGGTCGTTTAGACACTCGCTAACATGAACAATGTAAGCCAACGGCTGCTGTTTAGAGTATTATGATTTAATATTGATCAATTCTTATGTTTATTTAATGAATCATTATTCACGTGGATACCATACCACATTAAGATATTAGATTCAGAAACTCAGTGTAAAGCATAAAATAATGTTTTTACTGATGGGACGTGTGGTAAATAAATATGATTATGAAAATATATAGAGGCTGCTTTGAATACAGATAGTGTTCCCAAAAATGCAGCTGTCTTGTGTTAGCCACAATGTCTGGCCAAAATGAAGAAAGGGATTATACTCATTGCCCTGTTTTTGTTCACTAACACTGGGTGGCCAATGTCCAGCCTAGCTCCCACTTAGCGCTGACCCTGCCCTCATAACCATAGCGTTATAGTGATGAATAGACCTGACGAGAACTCAAGTGTATGAACAACGGGATATTTGTATTTACCATTTGTGCAACAGGATGCAGTGTTCAATTAATACACACTAATTGTTTTCCTTGATTTTTCAGGATTTAAACACTTTGGCACAACATCTGGATGACAGTTACAGACGTCTTCATTCACATTAATCTTTATCTCTTTCATGTACATCACCTTTATGTATTCATTTCTTAATGTAATCAACATTCATTTACTTTTCATATTATATTACTGTGATTAACCATTGTTAATGTTATTCTTATGTTGTGTTGTGTATTGTAATCTCAAAGATTTTTACATCACAAAACGATTTTGGTAAGCAGCAGTTGTATTTGCTTGGTAACAGTTGTGGAATTTATGCTGGTCAGACAAAGACTGATCATAAAGAAGAATGCAACAAAGATTATTCAGTTATTTTATCACTTTATCTCATGCTTTCTGCTCTTTCTGTATCTGCATCTCTTGTAAAAATATAAGAGTTAACATGCCAAGGTGTTAACTGCTTTGAATATCAGACCAAAACCTGGCACGTCCTGACAGAGAGAGATCGTGAAAGACTGGATCTTAAACATTTGATTAATTGACTTTTCACATGATGTATTACACTGATGCAATTATCATTCAGCCATAAAATTTACTTGAAAAGAATGCCAAAGACTCTAAATGAGACACTATACCAGCCATTCAGTGTAACTGAGGTTTAAATACTGGTGAACTTCTAGCACAGTGTCAAACTGGTATCGAGCCAATCTCAGACCTATGCGAGAGACATATATTCAGCTGTGCTACGTTTGTACTCCATAATTGTCAATTCATATTTCATGTTACAGGCACATTGCAATTAATCATGGTCAGGTCATTTCATGGACATTTTATTCCCAAAGTATTCAGAAAACTTTAATAAATTAATAAATCTTATACAGCAACTGTAACAACTGACTTGTTTTGAATGTTTTAATTCTGCCATAAAACCAGAACAATAACAAGAACATTTAACAATGCATAAAGCGTTACACCTTGAACATGTACAAAGTTATGGGGTCCTGTTATAAACAAAACAAAAAATGTAGTAATAATGCATGACTTAAAAAGCTTTTGAAACTGTCAAAAAGAATGGGTTGCAACATGACTGTTTTGAAAGAGTTACAGTTCCAAATTAAACTTCTAGATTCACATCACCTCATAACTTCTGGCAGCACATGAAGTAGGAATAGTAGGGTCACGGGTTGTCTCAGCAGCTACTTATACATCATCAGCCTCACAATTCTGAAATAAATAGTATCTGCAGCATAAACAAACGAATGAAATGTACACGGTCTCCAATGTGTGCATGTTATCACATTGTCATCACTTGAATGCGAGCCATCACAGGACTTTACACACAAGACAAGCTCTGCTGTGACAGCTCTTTCATATTCTCAATAATCAATAAACATATTTTCATAATCTTGTATTTATTTACCACACGTCCCATCAGTAAAAACATTATTTTATATTTTACACTGAGTTTCTGAATCTAATATCTTAATGTGGTATGGTATCCACGTGAATAATGATTCTTTATTAAATAAACATAAAAATTGATCAATATTAAATCATAATTTTGCATTTGTGAAACGTATTTTATGAATATATAATCTAATTTTGTGCACGTGCATTGGTTTTTGTGAATATATATTTTTTTTTTGTGCACGTGAAATATTTCTTATGCATGTGAATTGGGTTACGCATGTGTGCATCGCGTCTTTTGCGTGAATTATTATTGAGATCATTCTGGCTCCATAGTAAATGTGTTTGTACAATACAGTATCTCCTACATTGTGTACAGTACAGTATATCCTTACATTTTTTAAACTTTAGTACAAAAATGTGTAGAAAAAGGAAAAGTTACTGCTATTTTTTTGCCAGGACATTTTCCGTTACATTTATGGACATTTCCTTTAATCCTAAAACACGAAACAATGCTTAATTCAAAACACCTGTGAAAAAATCAATACAGAAAATTCCTTCATATTAATTAAGTACCATGGACCCTTTTTATGGACTCCAGACTGCAGTAAATGCAGTAATGTGGTGGAACAGAGGTGAAAAAAGAGCAAAATGGTCACTAAAAACCGGCTCAATAATTCGTCAAGTTTGTTTTATGATTCAGATGAGACTAAAATATGATATACGAATGGGTACTTTGAAATTAGTCTTTGATTTTCCACACGTTTGAACCATTCTTGTAGATTTGATGTAATGTTTGTGACAGGTTGTGAATATGATAAATAGATGATCAGCCAGTCATAGAGACCTGAAGGCACTGCCTACTATTATTTTTTTTGCATTTTCAGAGTGTTTCAGGATAGTGTTTAGTTTAGTTAGAATGTTTAGTGGAATAATTAAATAATTACAAATTGTTAAAATAATTAAAATAAGAAATTATTAATTTAAAATAAAGTTTACATGTTTTTTTCTATTTTTATTTTATTTATTTATTTTTTTCAGTTTTTGTTTGAGACAAAACATCGGGACATGTCGGCAGGACCTCTAGTTGTATAGAAAAGAAAATATGGTTAATAACAGTGCAAGAATGTTGATGTAATTTTGCATTGCTACAGGGGTTAAGAAATAAAAACAACTGTAAAAAAAAGCTTTTGTCATTTTTACTTTTTTTTTTATCCACTTAACATATCAATAATTTCTGTTATTTCTGCTAGATGTTATGAGAACTCAAATTCTTTAATTTAAAGTGTTTGGAAAAATGCAACAAACTTTTCAGTTTTTGGGTTGCTGTTTTGGCACCACTTTGACATTTTTCATTTTAAGCTTTTTTTATTTCGTTTTTTCTTTTACAGTGCAGCATGGTCTTCACTGGTCAAGCTAAAAATGGGTAGCTTCATTTTGTTCCTTTTAGTTTAACAGTCCTTACACACCTCAGAGACTTGAACTCCCCCTATCCCAGGGGACCCAGCTCTCTCCAAAACCTCTGGATAGTGAGTCACGTTCTCTCGGTTTCAAAAAGGAGGCATATTAAACGTGCTTCTCTCAGTGTTTAGAGTCCAGTGTAGCACATCACTGAGTTCTGCGTTTGTGTGTGCATGTGAATCTGGCTTGTGTCTCTGCATAATTATATTATTATTCATTCTGCCTGCAGTGGAATATTGCAGGAAATTATTGTTACGGATTTTTCTTTGAGGGACAGTGCGTTCAATTAAAGAGCACCCCCCTCCCCCCTTTATTAATAATAGCAGTTGTGAAAAGAAGTAGTCTGAGTCGGCTGCCATCTCTTTGCTGTGAAGTTATCAGCGCGGAGCAGGCACACGCTGGATTCACATCGCTGAATGCTCACTCAAAGGTGAACATACAGCATAGATATGACCACTCTGTCTGAATAAAGAAATAACCTCCTGTACGAGAGTGAAGTCTCTCTCTCTCTCACACACACACACGCACACACTGATTTAAACACAGAAGGGCGATTATTTCTTATAACAGGCTGGAATTCCAATTTTAAGGAATTCTATAATACTCTTCTTATTGTGAAGGTGCCTCGTCTAGTTGGCCAGCTCACACAGCCAGAGGTTTTCTTTCAGTACACTGCACGAATCCAAGAACAATCGCTGTAAATCTAAAAATATCAAAAGGCTACAGATTCCTCTACAACTTGATATCAAACCAGTTGACCTTATTAAACTAATTAGCTCAATTAGAAAACAAAAGCCTCCCCTCTGAACCCCTGGTCCTTTGTTGTGCCATGATTCCAAACACAAGGGGGAAGGAGGGGAACTGGCGCATTTGTTCTCTGATACTGAGAAAAGAACAAATATTATTTTATTTCATTAGCATAAACAAATGAGGGCAGGAGCCTTGTTAAAGCGTTAGTGGCTCGTTAGTGCCACAGCTGAGCCACCTGCCTGATCACCGCTCCTGTTTGAGAGACCAAAGCTCGGTGACAATCATTGCCTATTCTTCAACACAGCTCATTTGCATTTGCAATTGAGGTTTAATTAATTAGTCTCGTTTGGTGTCTGGTTTTATCCCTACTATATGAGATATAAGAAGGAATTGGATTTGAGGAGCAAGATAAATTTAATAGAGAATGGAAGAGTACTGTGATAATTAATATAAAGAACATTGTGATGATATGGAAAGAGTACTGTGATCAGATGTGAGGTGTGATGTGGTGAGTCAGTATTTGTCTGTACATCAGTACTGAGATAATATGTGAGAAGGAATGTGATGAGTACTGATAGGGTTTGAGGAGTAATGTGATAATCTAAGTAATAATAAAGAATAAAGTCATTGGATGTGAGGAGTATTATGAGTTGTAAAGACAATTGTGCTTATATTTAAAGAGTATGTTATAAGATGTGAAGAGTAATGTAATGATGTGATGAGTACTGTGATAAAATGCAAAGAGTGATGTGATGAGTATTGTGATTAACCATTTAGTCGCTAGGGGGAAAATGGATGAGCAAAATATGCACATAAAAAAAGTGTTTCTTGCTCACGAACACAATCTGTCCACTACACGCCTAACTCCATCTAGTGATGGCTTTTTAAAATATGTCTTATATACAAACATAATAAATAACAGAACATGTAATAAAATGAGTTAAAGGGGTCATATGATGCGATTTCAAGTTTTCCTTTCTCTTTGGAGTGTTACAAGCTGTTCGTGAATAGATAAGATCCCTGAAGTTGCAAAGACTAAAGTCTCAAAACCAAAGAGATATTCTTTGTCAAAGTTAAGACTCTGCCACGCCCCCCTAAAATGGCTCGTTCTAACATGCCCCCACATATCTACCTCACTATGTGGGAATATTTGCATAATGCGCCCAAATGTGCACGCAAAGAAAGAAGGCGTGGTTTCAGTAACCGCAGTTAGTGTTGAAGCAGCCATGTCAGGGAGATGCCTTAACTGTCAAAGATCGGCGACGGCCCCAGATTATTGTTGTTTCACTTTCACAGCACGTTACAAGCGGTTTATTTGTGTTCACATAGCTTCACTGAACAGCATCAATAAGGGCTTATAGTCAAAAAATGCATATACATGGAGATATATAGATATATTTAGACATGTTTACTTCATATTTCTTCAGACAGAATCATCATTTCTATTCATTTTCCACTGATTTACGCGATCTGATTAAACTTAGCAGCTCCCTGAGTCTGTGTTTACTCTTCCGTGCTCTCGCTGTGACTCAGAGAAACCCTGATTTGTCCGTCGCCTTGTCAGTCATTCTGCGTCTAATAATAAGCCCTGTCTCATCCTGCCACGAGCTCCCCTGCTCTTCCGCGTTCATATCTGACCATTACAAACAGAGAAACGTCTGTACCCACGAAATAACCAAATAATAAACACACGATTACGATAGTATATGGTTTGTATGTGATTTTCTTATTTGGGGTATTTTCATAACAATAAAGAATGTGTACATCTGAAATGCTAATTTGTGCAGCGATATAAAAGGCTATAAATAGCATATTTCAACAACATTAAACGACCAAATTCCACATGATATCGCAAAAGGAGGTTATTACAAACACACGATGGTGGTTTAAGTAAGTTTTGAGTAAAAGTGTATTATTAATGTCATAAATTGTCTTATGTAGCTTGATGCTAATGTTAGCTCTAATGCAGCTGCAGAACATGTGCAATTATGATTCATGATGTATTTTGTCAAAATAATTGACGTAAGGTCGCAAGAAAATGTTTTGTATTTTTTTTTTAAAGACTTGATAATAGGCGGGTAAATGTATATTGGGATCGAAGCGATGTGGCTTGGTAAACCTTGTAATGTCAGAATAAAGGCTATAAATGCTGAATAAAAACAAAAGAATAATGATAAAGGAATAATGAAGATTATGTCTCATACCAGGCAGAGGTGTGAAAGGTTCGTCTAGTGAGAACAATAGCATCATGAATGGGGCAGTATGCCGGGCCAGACATGAGGCTACAGCACACAGGAGAGCTTACAGAGGGCCATAAACTTGTTATATTAGCCTTCTCTAAAAACACACATGATATGGTCTCACAAAATGTTTCATAAAATGCACAGTTTTAGAGATGATGTCCTCAGATTTGGCATCAAGCATTAGCAGACTTGTGGCTTTAGCTTCATTGTGTTTATAAAAGCATTTACCACAGCAACATCATTTTTTATACATTTAAAAAAAATACTTTTTTCATATTTTTGTTTTTAAGTTTACGCTTATATATCTCTATTATCATAACAGTCTGAGTAATTCTGATTCTTGAACAGTAAACTTTGAATTGTCAGCTTTGTGAACATACGTTGATTATGTATCTATTCAAGTCAAGTCAAGTCACCTTTATTTATATAGCGCTTTTAACAATACAGATTGTGTCAAAGCAACTGAACAGCATTAATTAGGAAAACAGTGTGTCAATAATGCAAAATGACAATAGTAAACACTAATTTTTCAGTTAAAGACAGTTCATCATTGAATTCAGTGATGTCAACATCCAGCTCAGTTCAGTTTAAATAGTATCTTTGCAATCATTTGCAATCAAGTCAACGATATCGCTGGAAATGAAGTGTCCCCAACTAAGCAAGCCAGAGGCGACAGCGGCAAGGAACCAAAACTCCATCGGTGACAGAATGGAGAAAAAACCTTGGGAGAAACCAGGCTCAGTCGGGGGGCCAGTTCTCCTCTGACCAGACGAACCAGCAGTTCAATTCCAGGCTGCAGCAATGTCACATTGCTTTAATTCAGAAAGACTCATGAGCAGCAACCTTTTTTTATTTTGGGTATGTCATTTGTGTCTCCATGCCGACAATGGGGGGGGTGACAGCAAAGGGGCTAAAACAAAACTTGTACAATAAATTGGCTGGTAAAACAAAACACATTTGAGATTCCTGAAAAAAAAACTACCTTAAAGGTCATATCCACTCAGCTAAAACAGGAAAATATTAAACAGGGAATGCCAAATAAGTTAGTAAATATAATCAATGAATGAGTACGTACAGTAAAAGTCTGTGATTGTAGATTTTTCCACAGGCTAGTGTGCAAAGTGCAAGTACTTTGTTACTTTGTGAGGGGCAATATGGTGTGATAAGTGCTGATGAAATGTTATTGATGTGGTGAGTACTGTGATAAAATGTAAGGTGTAATCTGTACAGTTATAAAATGTGAGGAATGATTTGATGATATGAGTACTGTGATAAAATGAGAGGAGAAGTGTAATGATGTAATGGGTACTGTAATAAAATGTAAGGTGAAACGTGATGAGTATTGTGATTAAAATATTAGTATTGTGATGATTACTGTGATAAAATGTGAGGATCAGTTTGATGATATAATGAGTACTGTGATAAAATGTGAGGAGTAGTGTGATATGATGGGTACTATGATAAAATGTCATAATAGTCCAGGTGATATGTGCAACATTTGAGGTGAAATGTTCACTTTTTCATAAAAGCATGAAACTTGGTACATTTGTATAGTTTGTGGCCCTGAACATTTTCAGAAATGGAGCCATCGCAAAAACACCTTGTGGTAGCCATGGCAGCCATTTTACTTTCCGCCAAAACCAAATTATGTATTTTTATGGTATCTCCTGAACCAAACATGTCTAAGATGATGTCTACCCCTATGTTTTGATGGTCAAGGAATACAATGATACCACATACAACAACATAAACTGTTCAGGTGAACAGTTAAGTGAAATCAGCAATGTGAGAACAAAATCACATTATCTGAGTATCACAGCATTTACAATGGTCCATATTATGGCTATTCATTTTTCTTTCTTTGATAATTAATATTTTATTCAGTGAAACAATAAAAGATTGTTTTCAATAATACAATCATATATTTCAGAGATATATATAAAAAAATCATCTCAGGTAAGTGTATTTTTCTTTACCTCTCAGGCAGAGAGTCAGGTAGGCAGTAGTATGTTTCCAATACATTCTTTTTCTCGCTCAACAACGCTCTAACATCAAACGCAGATGGCAATGCAATCTTGCTAACCTGCGTTCTATGTGCGCCTCTTCTACTGCACCTCTCTCTTTTTCAGTGGGTCTCTGATACTGTCAGTCAGCTGTCAACAAACAGACTTCATTCCGACCATTGCTTCTCAGTCTACTCTTAGTATCTTGGACTTGACTGAGACCTTTATTAGTTCAGAAGATCCAGCAATCCCTTCTGTTCTCTCTAACAGCTTCCCTTTCTCTATTTATCGCCTTCCTGGTCAATTGGGCACCTTTATAGAGGAGCTAAATGGGCTGCTGTCCTAATTCTCTGGGGACGGTAGTCCACTTGTAGTCTGTAACAAAGTTCGTAGATCGAGAAGAAGAAGGCGGGAACCGGCCAACATTTAAACATAACTTTAATAATAAAACATCGCGGTGCCATGCGATGGTACTGGACATCTTTGGTGGACAGCCCTACGCTCCTCCACCTCCTGGCGGACAGTGATGGCTGCTCCGGTTGAGGGCAGCCGGCAGCAAGTCCCCTGTTCCCTGCTCCTCCCCAAACATGGCGGACGGCAGCAGACTCCGGCCTCTTGGCGAATGGCGCCTAATCCTCCGCACCCTCTCGGACGGCAGCCACCCCTCCTCGACCCAGGAGCACGGCAGCGAGCCCTCCATCCCACCTCGTCTTCCATCGCTCCAGCACCACTGCCTCGGGCAGCAACCGGCGGTCTCTGCTTCTTCTTGCTGCCCGATCTCCTCAGCACCGCGATCCCCCTCAGCAGCGAGCACTCTCTGACAGCGTGTCCCTCCTTCCTCCCAGGTTTCGGCACCAATGTAACAAAGTTCGTAGATTGGGAAGAAGGAGGCAGGAACCAGCGAACATTTAAATGTAACTTTAATAATAAAATAAACACAAAACTGAAAATAGCGCGACAGCCCCTCATGGATGACTGCCACACACAAAGAAAACCAAAACAACATAAAATCCAGGCCTGGGGCCCGTTCTTCGTACATCGCTAACTCAGTTAGCTGGATTTGATTGTTGACGATTTGGCATGATCTTGGATATAATTGGGAATCGTTAATTTTTTTTTTAAGTAAAATAAAAACAGTGCACATTTCATTTATCTATTATAACATTTATGTAGTTTTGTTTTCCTTATAAAAGTCCAGAAATTTGTTAAGTTTTCCGTCAGGTGTCTTTTTTACTGAAATTATGTCATTACGTTGCTGTCTTGCCGCCAGCCAATCGCTGCATTGCTGATCGTGGTTTCGAGCATCGATACATAGCCCCTTTTAAACCAACCCATAAACGCGCAATTATCTCAGATAACTCAATCCCGCCATACTAATCATCAACAACAGCTGTGTTTGAAGAACCGAATTAGCCAGATCCTGATTAGCGCGATGATATCATCTTGGATGTGACATTTCATCTCGGATGTAATAAGCGACGTACGAAGAACGGGCCCCTGGTCCTCTCTCGTCCTCCACTGTTGTCGCTCCTCCTTTTATCCTTCCGGAGTTCCTCCGTGGGACTCAAGACCGGTGTGTGGCGCAGGTGTCCCTCATTATCTTTCACTCCACCGGTCTTGCTCCGCTCCCACGGCTCTCGGCCCTGCCCCACTCGTCACATAGTCTTTGGTGACTTCAACATCCATCTGGAGAAGCCTTACAATGCAGACTTACACTCATTCACACACAAAATTGTATCACAGACAACATTTTGGAAAAACCTCTAGACATCTCTGATCATTTATTTATTACATTTAACCTACATCTTACTACCTGTGTGCCACTGATTCCTTTAGGCAAACCCTACACTCCCTTTCACCCTTACATCTTTCCAAATCATCAGTTCTCATTCTGCTGGATCTATCTGCCACTTTTGACACTGTAGATCATCAGATTCTCCTGTCTACCATCACAGGATCTGCACTCCACTTGTTTGAATCTTATCTCATAGGTAGGTCTTTCAGGGTTTCCTGGTGAGTAGAGGTATCCAAAGAACATCAGCTGGTCACTGGGCTTCTTCAGGGATCAGTTCTTGGACTCCTCATCTTCATCATATACACTACATCACTGGGACCCATACAAGCACATGGTTTCTCCTACCATTGCTATGCTGATGACTAGACAACTAGACAATCCAACAGTAGCTGCATCGATCTCAGGCTGCCTGGAGAACATCTCGGCATGGATGAAGGAACATCACATGCAGCTCAACCTGGTGCAAAGACTGAGCTTCTCATCTTCCCTGCCACTCCGACTGTACAGCATGATTTCACCATCCAGCTAGGTTAATCAAAAATTATTCTTTGATGACCAGCTGACCTTCAAGGACCACATTGTAAAGACAGCACGATCATGCAGGATTGCATTGCACAACATCAGGAGGATCAGGCCCTTCCAAACAGAGCATGCTGCATTTTTAGGTTGGACTATTGCAATGCTCTTCTGGCTAAACTTCCATCATGCACACTCAAACCTCTACAAATGATTCAGAAAGCAGCAGCACAACTGGTCTTTACCGAGCCCATAAGGGCCCACTTCAGGCCTCTCTTTATCTCCTACACTGGTTACCGGTTGCGGCTAGCATCAAGTTAAAGACATTGATGCTTGCGTACAGAACAGCCACAGGCTCAGCACCCTCCTACTTCCACTCACTCTTACAAGTCTTACATCCCCTCCAGAAGCCTGGGATCTGTAAGTAAGCGACGCCTCGTGGTACCATCACAGAGAACCGTTCCTGGCTAGTGAAATGATCTTCCCACACCCGCAGTAATTAACAGAACACACGACACTACAGCTGCCAATCAGTGGCAGCACGTTTGGCTACCTGTCACCTTTCGGCCTGCACCCGCACCGCACCCGACACATAAATATTATTCCACCCGTTACATCAAATATTAGTGGTTCGCTTGCGTGTACACGCCAGCATTCAGGTCTCTGGCTTCCCCCTTGTGCACACTAACATAATGACAACACTGACCCTAGAAAGTGATTGTAAATTAAGCTGAATTAATATATGAAATATGTTTAAAATTTCAATCTGCATCTACTGCGATTTCATTGTTATCCTTCTCATAAAGTCAATGAATTCACCATTAACTGTTCACCTGATAGCGTTGCCGTCTGTGTTTGATGTTAGAGCATGGTTGAGAGAGAAGAAGAACGTATTGGAAACAAACTACCGCCTACCTGACTCTGCCTGAGAGGTAAGGAAAAATACACTTACTTGAGATGATTTTTTTTATGTATATCTCTGAAATATATGATTGTGTTCTTAAAACAATCTTTTATTGTTTTATTGATAAAATATTAGTTAATTATCAAAGAAAGGACATGTTCTGTCACAGTGTAACAAGCAAACAGCTGTGTCATGACCTTACATTATAAAATGGGTATTATGTCATGTTAATGACTTTTTCATTGAGATGTAAGTATAACATTGGTAAGTGTTTAAAGGGGACCTTTACTGAAATAGTGTAGTGAGACATTTTCACATTCCAACAGTATTCAACTTCATTCTGTTCCAAAACTCCTTGACCCGACTCCTGCTCTCACTGTCAAAGGACTGAAAGAAAGAGAGAAAGAAAGAAAGAAGGTAGGAAGGAGAGAGAGAGAGAGAGAGAGAAAGAAAGAAAGAGGCAGAGGGTCTTTTGGGAGTCTAGTGACCAGGAGATAATGTGCAGATGCCAGGATTCCCATATTTTCGTATTCTCGTTATGTTCCTAATTAATTCCTAACTAATTATGCTCTCACTGACTAATTTGTACCCACAGCTGATTTGATTAAACCTGTCTCTATGCTAATGAGCATTTTTTTTCACCATTTTACAGTTAGATTGGAGCATGCAGGGCTCGTCTCAAGTGTTTGTGTGTGTCAAACAGCTCAAACACATTTAGTCTTGGATACACTACTCCAAGATGTTCTATTTGACTGTATTTGGCTCAGTCTGTTCTTTTTTTCCCCTCTGTCTCCAAATCCCTCCCTCTCTTCCTCCGTCTGATAACGCTGACTTGTGAGGACAAATGTGTGCGGTTCATCAGCAGAGGTTGAGATTTATAAAATGAAAAAAAAAAACCTGATGAATAAAATCTCTAAACACGAACCATGGCGGAAAAAATCCAATTAAAACTTAGTTTGATGTTCCAAAAACCAGCAGGAAAAAAGGAATGTCATTTAAATATTTCAGTGATAACTGAGAGGGGGAAGTAGGCTACAACATCAGCCCTGCTTCTGACTGTCTTGAAGATTTAAAGATTGTTTCAAAGCTTTCTTCATGTGCACAACATTGTGGAGTCTAACAGCCAAAGTTTTAATGCAGGACAAAAACCGTACACTTCCACACTTAAAGATCCGATCTGTTAGTTGAATGGGTTTAGCGCCGCTGTGTATGAGTGTGTCGCTAGTTGGCAATTTTCAGGCTTTCCATATATGGTTGTTTGACCTACATATTCAGATCAGACACACACACATGTGCACACAGGAGAGCAACTGTCCTTTCGAATTACGCTCTTATGTTAACTCATATGTTAGTGTGCGCTTGCACGCCGGTTTCTCATGAGGTGGGTTAATGGCGCATTTAACACATTCTTTTCTGCATGCTTCAACATTCCCAGCGTAAATATTTGATGAAAACCCTTTAGATGTAAGTGATGTTTAATTAATAGTTATTGGCAAAACAGAGATTTTTGAACATCTCATAGAGCTGGCCCTTAACTGTTTAGTTTCTGATAATATTGATGTTCTGGGTGTTTGCTGATGAGCAGGAATTCTTTAAATATGCTGTCCGATCTCACAGACGAACGCGCTCATACACAACTCTGTTGTAGAATAATAATCAAGGCTTTAGTGCAACTTCAAACACAAAAAATATCCCTCGTCTCTCATCTGCTAGAGAACATTTGCGAAGTCATCTCACTGTTTTGATGATGATTAGTGTGCAGTGGCATAGGCTATATAGGGTGCCCAGACGTCCCGTTTTTCCCGGGACAGTCCCGTATTTCAGCTCTTTTTTTAGTGTCCCGACTTATTTTGAAAAAAGCATGCTTTGTCCCGTATTTCAACAATTCTTTATGACTGGGTGATCAGAGCGAGTAGTAGAAGTGTTCTGTCACGCGAGAACTGACTAATCAAAGGTAGCTAAACTTGTCGTAGGACAAAATTACCATCCAATCACAATTCGTTATAGATTAACTTGCAGTAAGTGAAGGCAGGACAGGCGGAATCACGCTGAATGACACACAACAGAAACGCTCTCTCGGCCAGGCGCCCGCGCGATCCCAGTTCTGCGATCAGTTCTCCTTGCGGCCTAATTGTCAAATACACACACACAGCAGTCAAAATGTCCATTGTGTGGAGTATCTCACGTAAATACAGTCGGTTATGGCTTAAGTGACCGTAAACAGGTGGGTGAAAACCGGGTGTCAGTATTCATTCATTCGGTCTTAAAGGGACCGCAGCCTAATTAAATACCTGTTTGCTCATTAATGTTAATCAAACAACAAAAGATGTTAAATAAAGTATACATGGTGTTCTAAGAAGAGAGAGAGAGTGTGTTTGATGGAATGATGCAGTGGCATTCCTTGGGAAAAACAACCACAGCCCTTCTTTCCAAAGGGAACGAGCTGAGAGAAGGAATGGAGTGAGTGAAGGAGAGTGAGGGTCCTAAATGAATAAATAAAAGCCATAACCACCCTCTAGTGCTGAACAGGAGCACTTAAAGCATTTTAACAAGAGGGTCACTTCATTAAATATTGACCTCCTGTCTAAAAACTCTGCAGGAACACTCACTTTGACTAGAGGACAGAGAGAGATGAGGAGAAAAATAGAAAGTAAAGAGAGTAGAGAACAGAAGCTAAAGTTAAAAACAGAGAGATGGTAGCCAGGATGAAAAAATGATTCTGTCATCATATAGAGAGACAGACAGACAGACACACACACACACACACACACACACGCTCGCATACTATACAGTCATTCTCTGTGTAATAATATTATTATTATTATGCAGAATAATAACTTTACATTAAAAAATCTATGTACATTTCTTTCATTAATATACATTATATAATTAAGCCTAAGTTTATACACTTCTGTCGTAGTATTTTGAAACTGTTTGAATGAGTATCATTAAATCTAAGATTTATTTTAGTCTTCATATAGTATAATATATTTTCACATTTACAGTGACTGATAGCACATGTATTAAATAATCTAACTAAAACTAGTGAATGAATAAATTGAGATTATAAGATGGTTTTAAATCATTTTCAGCATCATCTTTTGAATTGCCACCACAATTCCTAATAAATCTTGCCACTATTAACTATATTTTGGCTATTAACAAATTAAGGTGAAATTTGGCAAGAGGGGGCATTAAGGAGGAAGACTGAATTTTACATTCATTATACATTTTTATAAATGCAAGAGAATCTTAGCAAGACATCGATAAACAAAAAAATGACCTTTTTTTCTGTCAGGACAGTAGTAATATTTCTTTAAAAATATGTATTGATATTTCTGTCTTTTCTATATTTAATTATAAATATAGAAAAAAATCAAAATATAGAATTTTTATATAGAAAAAGTATAAAATTTTATGGCCTGAGAACAGTTTCGTAATGTTTTGTAGTGAGTGATAATTTTGGTTAAACAAATAAAATAAATGGAAAGATACATTCATGTTAAACACATTCGAGTGATAATCCGATTCATTTGAGAATTATAAATGTCGCTAGTTAGCTTTAATTTATATAATCTATAGTATGTCTATTTTAATATGCCTAATATAATTAGAATATATTTCCTCAGATATGTTATGCATAGTAATGCATGCCTACAGAATAAGGTACAAAATGTCAGTTTACCCTTTCCTCATCATTACCCGAAGTGCTTGTTCACTCCGAATATGTTTGTTTTTGTTCCAGTAGATTTTGGAATGAATTCAGTGTGACCTCTCTGGCCTCTCTGACCTATTGTCTCCATGGTGACCGTCCCATAGCGACCAGCCTCATCAATCAGACACAGCGACAGCTCATCTGTCCCCTGCACCGCACACACCAGGGCCTCCAGCCAGATGTTTGCGCGACAGGAGAAATGGCTCCTCCAATCAATGAAGCCGCTCTGTACGGTATAAGGAGTAGGAGCTGACACAGTCGTAATGTTGTTCAAGGGCTCAATGCAAGCAAAATTATGTTGCTTTTTGTTTTTCCATATTCAGATTATTTGTGCATGTCAATCACAAATGCCACGCAGGTTCACTGATTATGGTTTAGCAAGATGAAAAACTACACCTACAATTTATATGGGCAGAAATTGCACAGCCGAATGAAATCAATTACAGCTCTGACATCATTCACAAACCCATTTTACTTCAGCTTTGTTTATTTCCATTCTCTCAGACATCTAAAAACGTGAAATAAAAGAGGAGCGATTTGGAAAAAGTGACTAATTCCTTTTGTTTTCGAACAAATTGTGAATTTCATCAGGGCTGATCTCGACCCGCTCCGGTTTTCCGCAGTCTTGGGATGGGAGAGGAGCAGAGCGCTGCTCCTTTAAGAGGTTTGAATTTGACTTTAAAGTGGGTCACAGTAAAAATATCTTCAACAATTATTCATGCAGCCCTCCCTCTCTTCCTATACCTCCTCTGCTCCTCTCTAAAATCTGCATGGTGCTGCAGTGCTGGAGTTGAGAAGCAGGAGAGATGACTCTTTTGTTTTGTCACAGGCGGATCTGATGAAATGTTGGTGTAACAAACGATTTCTTTTGCAGTAAACGTCTGCACTCAGCCTGCTATTACCATCTTGCCCACGTCACGCCTTCTGTGCAAGCAGTTGTTGTTTTTATTATTGACTGTTTTGATGCTGAGCCGGTAATAGTGTGTTCCGTCCAGTGTGGAGATCCCGCGATTGACGTGCCCCTCGGCCAATTGCGTCCCTTGTTTGTGACACGTTCAGGTGGATGGCGTGGAGCATGCTCAGTCTGTTTCGAGAGCGGCTAAGCAGTGCAGGAGTGAATGGTACAGCACTGCAGCATATGGTAGTCTGTCTCTCTGCTCCCTGTAGGTTTAAACTGAACATCTTCAAATTAGTCAGAGAGAGATCAAAGCAGCCCTCGCCATCCTCATCGAGAGGAAGGCTTTGAACTTCCTCCTCCCTCTCCTGTGAGTGAGTGTGTGTGTGTGTACGTGAGA
>NW_015555711.1:1932654-1981713 GCF_001515605.1 Sinocyclocheilus anshuiensis
GAGAGAAGGGATGAGATGGGGTGGTGTGCTGGTATGGAAATGAGTGAAATCTCATGAGTGTGTTTCTGAGAGGTGAGAGAGTTTCTTTTTGATCACATGTGTGTGTGTGTGTGTGTGTGTGTGTGTGTTCATGTTCATTCATGTCATTCACTTGCACAGATTTTATTCCTTGGAATTCATTAAGTACTTGGTTCGTTTAGTTATGATTTCAGCATTTAAATACTTTATTAGCTCATGTTGTAATCAGAAACGGTCCACTACATCTGCCCTAAATACAGTATCATACTTATATTATTCTCAATTTTATATTGCTTAATTCAGATAAATGTATAAATGTAAATATATTATATATTTACATTTACAGTATATTATATTATATTATTATATAGGGGGCCTTTGAATAGTATGTTGGACAGTACTATAATATATTCTAGGAATGTTGATATAGGTAAATTAATTAACCACATTCATTTTGTGATTACAGAAGTGTCAAGAACTATGTTTTTTAAGTTTTGTTTTTTTCAGATTTCAGTTTACATTATAATTAGATATATTAGAATTATTTATTAGGTGTTAGATGTGCATTAATTTTATTAATGTTAATTATATTAGTAAATATAGTATATTTTGATATATTCTTATATATTAGAATTTTAAGTCAATCCTGGCCCCCTGGCTGTAGATGGCTTTTTTTCTACATAAGTCATTTTTAATAACAAAACAAAAAAAAACTGATATTTGTTTTTATTGATTTTTAATTGATTTTTAAACATTGTCATAAATGCACTGTATACTAAAATAAATCAACATAAACTCAAAAAAATACAATGAATTAAAAAAACTGAAATCTTAAAATGAAGACTTCAAATCAATAAGAAAAAGAAAATCTGTAAATAATGTGCAAGATAGATGTTTTGTTAGAATAATTTTTAATAAATGGCTGATCTCGATGTTAGGTAATGTTTGTACAGTCTACCATTTTGCTGTAATCACTATGAAAGATTCTAAGGTTGTCGGGATTTTTCCACGCTCTGTGTTTTCATCAAATTTAAAAAATAATGTAAAAATTAACAAAACTTCATATCAGCTACACATTCATATTCTGCCTGCCTCTGAGACGGATATTTGACATCTACAGGTCACGAAGAGGCTCATAACAAGAAAGGCCTAGAATACCATGAAATACAGTGAATATATATTTACAGTGAGTATATTCACCCATATAGGTGTATTCGCACCTTCATTGTTCTCATTCTCATCTGAGGTTTTTGTCCCTTTTTTTGCCGTATTTGCCCTGAGCCCTGATTCATTTCTGACCCTGGCTCACTGTTGCAGTTCCACATTAGACACATAATCACATTATGCAGCTTATTGTATTTTCGTGTTTATGTGAAATTGCAAACTGCAGTGAGAAGCTTCGCTCTAATAACAGAAATTATAATTCAGATGAGAATTAACACGAGGGAGATTGTACGGCTAATGGAGGCCTTATAATGATCTGAGAGGTTCAAAGAGAGATGAGTAACAAGCTCACACCAACAATCAAGTCATTCGATTTTATCGAATGTGATGTTTTACATCCTTGAAGCATTTCCGCACTTTCTTAAGCATCTCTCGCCTCCTTCAGTCTACACCTGTCTCGTCGATCTGTTTAACAGATGGCGATTATCTCAGTGTGGTAATTTAGTCACTCATTTAATCCAAACTTCTGTTACCCTCCCAGTCCTCCTGTCACCTGCACCTCAATCCAGCAGTGCACCTTGGGTCCTTTAAATATACACATATCTTTAAAAACTAGACTATTTGTACTGAACCCAATTAAACTGTCTCAGTATAGTGGCACAAAGATAATTTGAGATCTAACAATGCCTCCACTGACTCATTTCCTGAGAGTCTGGCTTGTTAATGCAGCTCTTGGCAGCTGCTGCCCCCTTGAGGTCTCTGGACGGCACTGTTGGATCTCAGTGGCATTCACAGACCTCAAGTGGCATGTCACCTTGGAGTAGTCTAGCCTGCGGTTGCTGTGGCAACAGGGAGCAGCGGATCAATTGCACCGCAAGCGTGCCAGTACTCAACCGAGTCATGCTTTGTTTTGTACCGCTAAGTATATTTTCCTCTACGGAGGTCGTCATCTTTACAACCTATGTAAAAAATGGCTTTTACTTTTGCTCAGGCCACTCATTTTCAAGACGAACGGCCCCTTTATCTCTTTATGTTCACAGTGGAAGAGCAGAAAATTATTTAGCGTTTCTTAGTCTCCACTAGCACAGCTATAACTGTGACTTGACACTTTGATCATGTGACCTATACTCTAAGAATGTCCCTTTAAAAGAATTATGTTATCTACAAAATCTACAAATGTTATCATCATACATGCTTAAAAATAAAGGTTCTTTATTGGCATTGATGGATCCATAAAAAAATGATGATTCACTGAATTTTTTTCTCACCTTCAAGCCATCCAAGGTGTAGATGAGTTTGTTTCTTCATCGGAACAGATTTGGATAAATTTAGCATTAGCAAATTTAGCACTTGCTCACCAATGGATCCTCTGCAGTGAATGGGTGCCGTCAGAATGAGAGTTCAAACAGCTGATAAAAAATATCACAATAATCCATAAGTAATCCACATGACTGCAGTCCATCAATTAACATCTTGTATAGTGAAAAGTTGCATGACTGTAATAAATACATAATTAAAACTTTTTACCCTACAAAAAGTAGGGTTTGCATGGGGCAAGAGTTGGAATGATGTTATTCTACATATATCTATTTTAATATGCATAATATATCATAACATATTTTCTCAGATATGTTATGCAACAGTGTCTACAGAATAAGCTACAGAATGTCTATGTTTACTCTTTCCTCATCATTACCCAAATTGCTTTTTCTGAATTTGAGCAAATTTCCAAAAATTGCTCTCTGAATATGTTTCTTCAGTAGATTTTGGAATAAATTCAGTGTAACCTCTCTGGCCTTTTTGACCTATTTTCTCAATGTTGTATAAAAAGGTCATCTGCAGTGAATGGGTGCCGTCAGAATGAGAGTTCAAACAGCTAATAAAAACATCACAGTAATCCACACAACTCCAGTCCATCAGTTAATGTCTTGTGAAGCAAAAAGCCGCGTGATTGTAATAAATACAAAATTAGGACATTTTTAACTTCAAACCATTGCTTCTGGCTAAAATTCATGTCTATAATCCATATTGACACTTTCTCTAGTGAAAAAGTCTGAATCAGGAGAGAAATATGCACAGATCAAGCACCGTTTACAAGCAAAAACAGTCCACAACTGTTCTAAACAAATATGTCAGTGGATTTTGATGTGAGAGGACAACAGGGGATGGATGTTTCACTGAAAGAAGTATTATTATGGATTGTGAACTTGTTAAAACACCTTAATGATGGACTTGTTTGTTACAAACACGCAGCTTTTCACTTCAAAAGATGTTAACTGATGGACTGGATTACTAATAGATTATTTTGATGTTTTTATCAGCTGTTTTGGACTCTAATTCTGACGGCACCCATTCACTGCAGAGGATCCATTGGTGAGCAAATGATGTAATGCTAAATTTCTACATCTACTTCTTGGATGGCCTGAGGGTGAGTAAATTTTCAGCAATTTGTTATTTTGGTGAATTTGAAGTGCTCATTATAGTGAATTTTTTTTTTTTTTTTTGAAGAACTGTTCATTAAAATATTTTATAATGAACCCAAAATGGTTCTTCTATATGGCATCACTGTAAAACCCCCTTTTTGAAACCTTTATTTTTAAGAGTCTAATACTCCCATTATAGCAAAGGTCGTTTTCTTTATTGCTTCTGTTCTTTGTGCTGGCACTTGTCATGTATGAATGATGGAATTAAAGCTGTTAAAATCTGATCTAAATTGTAAGATCGTTTTGTCAGACTTGTTCGTCTGTGCACCAGTAGTCACCTAGCAACAACCAAATAAAAGTGTGAGCATTCTGTTGTCTGTGCCGTGCGTGGTTTCTTGCATTACTGAGCTGAAATGTCCTCTCACGCACATAAGCGTGTTTGCTATCATTATAGAAATGTATACGGAAGGTCAGTGGCTATTATATGGCTGAGAGATTATATTCCATATGATTTTCTACTCTCAGGCCATTACTACACAATCTTTATCATGCTCTGTGGTCGTGATGTTCAAAGCGAGTGGGTTTGTGCAGCTTTTGTTATCTCTTCTGGCCCTTTGGAATCACACTTGGATATAACATCATACCCAAAATGACTACACATGATGACTACTTTCTGATGTGGAAAATGGTTTGAAAACACAGATAAAAATGGGAATACTCTGAAATGTGCCACTTCTCTCACAATAGCCAAGGAGCCCTATAATTTCATGGCGTGTTAGGACAGAGGCAGGAGACGTCTTTGGCGGGTGTTTGGCTGGAGGGCCTCAGAGCCTGATTTCACACGCTGAATGATAACTCTCAGAGAACTGCTTGCCTCTGCTCCAAAAAAAAAAAAAAACTCCCGCTGATCACACGCTGCTGCCGCCCCGGCAAAGGGAATAGCCTGGAACAAGAGAGATAAAAGAGGTCAGTCTCTTTGTTTGTCCAGCCATCCATCCGTCTGCTTATCTGGCTTTTCAAAGCACTATGCACAACTGCTGTGTGTGCTATGCAGAAACATCAAACAATCTTAACATATATAAAATCATGTTTATTTACACACATTTCCCCCCCAGGTAGGCATACTTTTGCATTTTTTGTATATTCCACATTTTCGATGCAGTATGCACATGTAGACGGTCTGTGCATGTTGGGATTTTGTTGCAATTACTATTATTTATATTTTAATGACACTGTGCTTTGTAGTGTGAGGATGCAGTGTTTGCATTTTGCATAGCTCTAGTGTTTTCACAATACAATCCAGAATTGTTTTACGGCAGCGCCCCCTTGTGTATTATATGAGAAAGCACAGATTGTCCTTTATAGATATGCTGTGTAGTTGTTTGGTTTTGTTTATAATTGAAGAAAAATGTTTTCATAGCAAACCTGAAATATATCAGCAGAGAAAATCTTCTACCGTCATCAGCAGTAGTAGCTCGTGTTTTAGATCCTCAGTCAGGGACAAAACTTTGGTATTTTATAATTATTTTGTTAACTGAAATAACATATTATTTCTACTCATTGCCAAGGCAACGTTTTTATTTAGTTTAACTTGATGTACTAAAATAACTAAAACTGAAACTGAAATAAAAATAAATGAAAACTATATATATACAGTATTTAAAAAAAATCTAATAAAAACAATGAAATGACTAAATCTTTAAAAAAATATATATATATTACTAAAAACTATAATATTCTCTCAGTGATCCTAAAATAACACTGATTAGGAATACAAAGGCAGTTCTTTAACCACTTTAAATTTATATATTCTTCAGCATTACGTTTTAAATATCAAATGGTGTTACTTAAGATTTGAAGCTTTAGTAATAACATTTAAGAGTATTAGCAACATTTTTATTGACTTATTTTATTGGTGTTAGTTAACCGTATATTTTGCCTGGTTTTGGCATTGTACTTTTCTTAAATGAACACTAGATGGCGGTGCATCATCATTGCATTAGGTCTGTGTTATTGAGCGGTCCATTTCTTCGTTTGTTGACTGTTCAGAAAGAGTTTAACAAGTCTTGAGTAATGGTTGCAACTTGTTTAATAGCGTTAAATAAATGTTTTTATTTCTGTAACATAATAAGAACTGTTTTCCAGGACGACTAAATTGTTTTGTGTTATTAACTACTAGGCCACTTCTTCCATAAAGAATCAACGTTGCGTTTTTACCAACCCGCAAATACTCAGGAAAATGTCCCCATCTTCACATTTATTGTAGGTAAAGCGGCCTTGGACTTTGGCTGGAGGTGTTGAAACTCACTTTTGGGCCTCATCCAGACGATGCGATTAATCCCTCACAGCAGTGCTCTCTCCCCCATTCACTTCCTCCGTGTCCAACAAGAAACAGGCGTCAGGTCACATATACAACAAACTGAATTTTGCTGGATCTGCATGGTAAAAAGAAAAATACTTAAGTGTCAATTTAGAGAAAATGTAGTAATGGCTTCAATGTTTGGCCAACCGGAACTTCCTCGATAATTTCCTATAGGTTTCTAACACAGCTACTTAAAGATCAGTTCTACAGTACAAACTAAGGGCTAACAGTGAAGAACGTTCAATCAGATGGTTGTAGTCATTTGCTGCAACTAGTCTTTAGCTTTAAAGTCATACATGCATGGTTTGACTGTTTGTTATTTGTGTCTTCTAGTATCACAGATCTTAGGTTATTTAGCCTATTTACTTACTCTTAAGGCCAAACCACCATTTCATAGAAAATGTATGAGGGAACCCCTTGCTGCTAATTTTGCTCCAGTTTTGGGACTACAAACTGAACCTCTCTGTAGTTTTTATTGGACAACTTTTTATGCACGGTTCAATAATAATAAATGAATTCAGTGGTCATCAAGTCTTCAATGATTTTATCACTTAGGAGATGTTCTAAATTTGTTAACCGATTAGTTCACAAGGCTGCAAGTGGCAGAATAAATGTACGCTAGCATTAAGTTGTTTTGATCGTTAGTTAGCCTAACTAAAAAGAAACATTTCGTTACAGCAATACTGCGTTAATTCGGTGTAACTGATTGAAATATTACAGAATGTTAGGTGCAATGGCTGTTCACTACAATGTGCCGGCCATGAATTGCATTATGCCATCATTTGTTCAGCAGTTATCATTGCTATAGTTGAGTTTAGGAGCATGCCAGTTTCTAATCTTCTTAATTAAAACGCCCTCCTGATTGGACAGAGTGATAATCCCGCGGGGCCTCGCGCTTTTACTCAGTCGCGAGTAGGACTGCGCGCGATTCTCAATCTGCCCAGGGCGAGGGCAAGACGCACTGCAAGAACGCGCGCGAGTTCAGACGACGCGTCTAAAGTGCACGCAACATCGCTGTCTGAGCGGAAGAACGTGATAGGGGAAGAGCGATCTCTATCAAAAAGTGTCTTCATTTTCAGCAGCCCTTTGGAGAACGCCAACGAAAGAAAAGAAAGAAGACAGCGCGAGGAAGCTTTCAAGAGCGCGCGCCAAAGTTTTCCATCCGCTCCGTTTTTGTTTTAGTTTCATTTCGTTTCTCCAAAATGAATGCCGGCGAAGAAAACTTGCTGAAATCGATCAGCAACGACACCCTGCTGGACCTGACACAGCGCTACGGACAGTCCGCCTTCGGCTTCGGCGCTGGCCATGGTGCTGGGAGTCCTCGCCGCTTCTCCCTCACACCTGCCGCGGATTTCCTCTCCGGTCAAACGGGGAAGTCGAACGAAAGCGGCGGAGAGCAGACCAGCGATGAAGACGACGGCTTCGACCACCTCGAGTCTCGTAAGAGAGGCGCGGGTTTCGACGAAGAGAAGCATCCGAGCGCGCTCTCCAAGAAGCCGAAGGAGCAGAGATCTCTCCGGCTGAGCATCAACGCGCGCGAGCGGAGACGCATGCACGACCTGAACGACGCGCTGGACGGCCTGAGGTCTGTGATCCCCTACGCGCACAGTCCGTCTGTGAGAAAACTCTCTAAAATCGCAACTTTGCTTCTTGCAAAAAACTACATCCTAATGCAGGGGCAGGCGCTGGAGGAAATGCGCCGGCTGGTGGCTTATCTGAACCAAGGACAGACTATAACTTCGCCGATTCCCACCGCGCTCGCGCCTTTCGGACAGGCGGCCGTGTATCCGTTTTCGAGCACGGCGCTGGCCACCTGCGCGGAGAAATGTAGCTCGTTCAACGGGACCCCGTCCAACCTGTTCAAACACTGCAACGACAAGCCTTGACTTCCACGCGCTGAGCTCTTCCTGCTTCATCCTTATGTTGCTCTGAATTCGCGTTGTTTTGTTGGGAACGGGCTTAGGTCAGATTCAAAACCCCTGCTGTGTGTCTAAGTAACTACTTAATGATTTATTAGATAATACAACAAATAATGTTAACCGAGGGACACGGTATTTCTGGAGCAAGCGTTAAACCCCTCAATTTTTAAAAGCCTTTTCCCTTTTATCTCAAGTGATGGATTGAAAATGATTAGTATTTGTGTGAAAAACTAACAAACAAACAAACAAACAATAAATTCTATGTTCACAGTTTGCGGAGGACTTATTTTTCAGTTCAAACATTTTCTCTTTCGGTTTCAGCGTTGCTGGTGAACTATGCAATTTACTGCAATTGCCCACAAACAGTCATTTCTTAAAAACCTGAGTCAGAAATGAATAAACGGAAGCTGAGCTGTCACACCTCCATCGGTGTATTAGGAAACACGGTGTAACATTCTCAAATGTTTGGCCTAAAAATATTTTGTTTTTGTTATTGCACAATTCACTTGATTGTATTGTACAACTGAAGAATAGGTACTTGATCAAGCCTACAAAGTATTTGATCTTGTTGCGACATGAGTTTCATACTGTATATTGTTTATATGTCTTTATAATTAAAACATATATCTACGACCATCTCTGTTGTTTTCTCCCAAACATACAGTATGCTCACATTAGTCATTCAATTTCTTTTCAAACTGTTTTAAAGAAATGAAGAATCTTTGCTGGAGGAAAACGTGTAGTGTTTGAAAGTTTTTTTGTTTTTGTTTTTACAAATAATGCGACCTTTGACATGAACAAACTTTGGATTCTGGTTTATTCATAGACCTAATGTGTACTGCAGACAGGTCAGTTTTTTACTGCTTTTGTTTCATATATCACATGCAATGTCATTTTGCAAATCATTTAATAACCATTAAAGGATTTAAAATAACTGCTGTATTGATGGTCAAAAATAAAAGCTTCAGTGGTTGCTATTGTTGTTAGTAAACAGGGCCTTAGCATCTGTACATACCAACACGAGTGTCTCTGCCACACTTCTATGTATTGAAGGCTGCTGACGTGTATTGGATTTATAATCTCTTAAATGAGACTGGTCTCTGGTCTTCGCTGGTAAGATGCGTCCTGCTGCTGTTGTGCAGGGGCCGGAAGCGCCCCGGGGCCGAGGGGACCTGTCCTTGAGTGTTTGTGTGATCGTGAATCTGCAGTGTTCTGTAACCTACCCCTTCACTTATTAACACGATTTCAGCGCCTGTCGTCCACAGCCTGCTAATGCATGAGCGCAGCAAAGGCACGCTCTTTAACTAAACCTTTTGTCAGTGATCTCACATTGAATCGATATATCACTTTGTTTTAGACTGTTCTTCTTGATGCTTTAGCCTCGGAGAATTTCGTTTTTAATCGTTTTACAGATGTATTGCGCAAACAGAGGAGCCAAATAAACACCATAACGCGCGTTTAAAATAACTGAGAATTAAATTCTTTCCTTAATACATTTAAGATGATATATTTTAAGTTATTAATTTGATGTAGGCCTGTATTGTAATTTTGACCTGTTTTGAAAAAAAAAAAATCGATTCCTGAGTAACTGCACGATAAAGGTGCCTTTCATTTCCCCAATAAACATAAACAGTGCCGTTAACTAAGAAAAGCTGACGTTGACTGTGTTATTATGGGCATTTTTATGACACATCAACAGTCTAACTTAATTTTATTTTATTTTATTTTATTTCATCATCAGGATAGATTTTTAGGATAGAACTTCTCCTTGCTGTATTATCAAATGTACACATTTTCTTTAGAAAACACTTTGGCCTATTAGCACAAGGCTAGTATGGCTCAGTCCCGTTACTTTTTAAAGGAACTGCTATTCCAACATGTATTAAAATATTTGCCTTTAGCTTAATATGGCACAATGCAGTTTATTAACTTGTTAAACTGCATAATGAAGTGTAGGCTAATGAACATATTTGAGGGAATTTTTAAAATAAAAAAACTTAAATAATGAGCTTTTCATAATGTAAAACGCTCCCATTCGTGCAGTGAGCTACCTAAAAATATTGTTTACACATCAAAGAAGCATAACATTATGCATAACATTTAGTTTTTAATGTGTTTTATAGTCATTACAGTGAGATGTGTTCTTTAGAAACGTCAATTTAAAAATGCCATCACTTCTAATGAGCTTCAGTCTCTGTACATGTCCACTAAGTGTGCGCTCGAGAGAAAGTGATCTTGAACTCACGCTGCGTTAAATGAACAGTCATCACTCCCAGTCGGTGCGTCAATACAGTGTCGGGTCGTAACAGCATTACACCGCTGGCCCGTCGAACCGGCGCTATCCTGACACAACTTACCGCTGAACATTTCTGACAAGGAGGAAAGCGGCGATTTAGAGTGACAAGCGCGCTGCTGTTTCAGTTTTCCTAATCACTCTTGATTTCATCTAGGCTAATTGGTGTGGATTAGAAATGTGACCGTTTTAATGACTTTTTTTGTTTAGCCTGTTCATTGCTTTTATGAACGTTATAAGATGAGTTTCTGATGATTGTTGTTGTCAAGTCAAGTCAAGTCACCTTTATTTATATAGCGCTAGTTGTCCTGGTCTCCGCTGTCTTTCAGGGCTTGTTGTGGTTCTGATTCTTACAGGACCTCTGGTTTTAAAGAGGAATCTTATAATTTGCTAATTAAAAAGTTTTGCACAAAGACGTGGGATATAGCCTAGGCCTACAGCACCTTTGAGAAAGTATAATTAAAAAGATGTTCACTCACATGAGATTAAAACGGTTTTATTTTACGTGGAACCTAAGATATAATTAGTGGTGTTTCAATCGCTAATGAATCGTTTGTGAACGAATCCTTTCGTTCAGGTCCATTGCTTTAGCTGTAAATGATTCGGTGTTTTTAGCGAATCAGTTGAGTCGGTTGACTCGATAATAGCTCATATAAGACGCTCGTTTACCGCCATCTACTGGCCTAAAATTACATTTAGAAATTTATGAAGTCAAAGCTTTACTGGAATGATTGTCGGATATTTACGGAATTTAAGTATATAGTGTAGCCTATTTAAAATAGTTAATTCAGAGTGTTAATTATGATATATAAAAAGGAAAGATAAAATAAATAGAACAATAAATATATTAAAAATATGAAAAAAAGAAACGATCAGTGATTATATTATATTATATTATATTATATTATATTATATTATATTATATAGAACATCCCACAAGTTAATATGAAGTGTACTCAACAGTGAACTAAACCTGTCCCATCCCGCGCACCGTAGAAAATGGTTCCAGGCACAGATATTGAAATTACAGGAGTAGCTGACAATAAACAATCAGTAAGTTGTCAAATTCCACTGTGCAGGAGGTATTGTCACTCCTCAAAGATATTTGTCAGATTACTGTGTCATTAGATTCGTTACAGTGTTTCCAGCAGTCATGATGTCTGGTTTGTGAAACAAATAACTCTAATACACCATTTCTTTTTAATGAATCAGTCAAAAGATTTATGAAAGCCCTTGAATTTGCTTGTGAGTAGCGATTTGATTCAGACTCACTCAGCGAATCGTTCAGAGCCTTGAGTCTGTGATTTTCGAATCGAAATGAAACAAGAACTGTGATGTATTGGCCAACGTTAGTATGGTATATATTAGTAATGCATTTAATAAGCTGAAGCATTTTTGAACAACTATATTTATCAATTGAATCTGTAATTTGTTAACTCGACAAGTTATGCAGCTCCTAAATGTTTCACTCAGTAACTATTTCAGCCAACTATTTTTAAGGTTTATTTGTTTGTAAGCTTTTCTCATAGGTATATGAGAAACTCGTATTATTTGAAATCTGAGCATTTTGTGTATTAGAGAACTTTATTCCATTCAAATTAGCATTTAGCTTAAACATTTGGTTCAGATATGCAATCAGATAAACAACTTGAATACGTACCTATTAATTGCAAATACCTGTTTTATGGCATATGATGAGTGCTGATAAGTGCACCTTCTGTATTTGCTCCAAAACAAAAGTACTTTATTATAGGGATGCAGCTATTTCTCACGTCTCACAGTATTTGCCCTTCTTTTCTGTGGGTTCACTGCAGAATGATTTCATTACCGTAGCTGGGAGCTTCTGTTTGTGTGTGTTTGTCGCTCTTTGCAGGCGGCTGAGGAGAGAGAAAAACATATGCCCTTAAGTGCCGGACTCTGCCGAGTGTTTCTGACAGCACTGCTGAGAGTCATTAAGCTCTTGAGGAAGCACATCACAGCTCTGCCCTCACTCATGTACATACGTATATAGCCGCACACACATGTTTGGGACTGCGAGCTTCGGCGATGCAAACAAGCCGAGAGCAACAAAGGGGAGAGATGGGGGTGGACTGCTGGAAACGGCGTTCAGGTTGGTGTTTGTTTATGCACAGCAGACACACAGACACTGAAAGGCACGCAGGCAGAATGTCAGAGGCCTTTGGAATCAGAAGAGGTAGTTTGGAAGGAAATATAAACGTGTATAAAGCAGTACGTCTGTATGTGGTGACCCTTGATAGACCTGTGTGTGCGTGAACGTGGGCTGAAACGCTGATTTAGAGGGTACAGATGGTCTGTATGAGATAATTAGCTTCTTTTTATGTCCCTTTGGTGCTGCTTTTTGTTTGTTTTCTTCCATGTCTTGTACTGTCTCTCCATTTATTCAGGTGGAGACGTGCATTTTTAAGAGGGGATCCCCTTCGGTGGGTCTGTGACATCATCGCAGCCCCCCTGCTTGTGGCCCAGTTTGTCGTATGCGATGACCGGCTAAGTCATTTGGTTCCGAGGAGCCATGTGATTCAGGCCGACGTGAGGGACAATGCGGCATGACGGACCAGCTCTCCGTTCGTTACTCTAATCAGACGTGGATGCGGGAGGGCGGCACTGCCCGTCTATATGCCCGTTAATGCTCTTAGCGTGGCATGCAGGCCTGAACCCTCACCCATCGCCACAAGGCACCTGACACCATGCATTTAAACTGTAGAATTATGCTGGATGAAAACGAGGAGCGCGGAGGAGAGGAAAAGAAGGTTAATGGTCCCAAGGAGGAAAAGCTATAGCTTCATACAGATGTGTTGGTGTAGTCTAGCAGACCCAGCTGCAATATCAAGAATCAGCATTTTTGTTTTGGGTCTATTTAATTCCGCAGAATATTCCAGCTTTAATTTATGATCAGCATGTGGGGCATAATGTTGATTACCACAAAAAAAAATAAAAAAAATAAAAAAGTAAAATAAATAAATAAATTCAACAAAAGAATATTTTGGCTTATAACAAGTCCTCTAAATTTGTATCAATTTCCAGTTATCAGAAAATTAATTACCACTTGTCAAAAAAGGCAAAAATTTGGGTCGGAGTTAAGGCAATTATTGGGGCCAATACTGTATGTGAACATTAAAATACTCACTGCTTTAATAGTATTGCCACAAGATATAATATGGATGCTAACACAATTTTAGTGTGAAACAAATTGCTTATTAACCATATCTGTGTAAAGTTACATCCACTTTTGCTTTGACAACAGAGTGCCAAATTTCAGCTCTAATATTACACAAAATTGAACAGAAAACTTAATTTAAGAACTTGTATAAAATTAACTTTACATTTCTGCGTTTAAATCATTCAAAAATGGCCCCCATTCACTTCCATTGTAAGTGCCTCACTGTAACCCATATCTTTGCCTTTTTAAAGAAAAATAGGGACAGGTGCTAATTAATTTTTGTGGTAATTAACATGGTACACTTTAGAATAAGGTACATTATTAGGGAACATTAATGTATTGACTAACATTAACTAACAATGAGCAATACATTTGTTATACTATTTAAAAAAATGTTGTTAACCTATAACCCTTTGTTAACTATAACTATTAATGTATAATATCATTGTTGAATCATATGAGCTCAGGTCCATTCAATAATATTAACAGACACAACTTCAGATTTTAATAATGTATTAGTAAATGTTGGAATTAACATTAACTATGATTAATAGATGCTTTAGAAGTTTTTTTATTGTTGGTTTATAATGTTATTAACTAGTGTTAACTATCAACATTATGCCACAAAAGTTGAGCTTAACGTGTACTGAAGCCAGAATATTACTTCTGAATCACTGAAAAAAAATGCAGAGAAAGTTTTGCTATAAGCCTTCAGGCATGTAGTCTTGCACTGTATTTAAAAGCTGCGTAACAGAACCAGAGAGAAAGGAGGAGAGAATAAGTGGTTGTCTCCCAGTTCGTCAGTGTATGTGAGGTGACACACAGGGCAGCCAGTCCACTTCCTCAGCTTAATCTCTGTAATGGCCCTCAGACGACAAACTGGTGGGGGGAAATTTGGGGAGATGACAAGAGAATAGAAACACTGAAAAAAGAGACATGCACCAGTTCAACCACATTTCCCCTTCACTGTCAGGGCCATTACATTCGTGAACACACAATCAGGGTGTTTGTGGTAGTGTAGCACCACATGCTTGCACACTGCAGACATGTCCATGCTAACAAGGTCTTTTTGAAAAAACATGAATTGATTTTTAAAGATGAAGTAATAGAATTGCAGGATATTAACAAACATATGGACATTATGTTGTACATTAATTTATTTAGATGCAACCCTACAGACAATACGCCTACACACACACATTCACCCGGTCTGCCCTCCTGGAGGCAGCTTAGGAGAGACTCTGTTTTGTAAGGAGCAGGGGGAGATGGTTAACATCATTAATTAATGCCAGAAACTATGTAATTGGCCATCCATAATCTTCCATGCACGCAGGATTCTGACAGGCAGGCAGGCAGGCAAAGGTGTGCTGCACTGCAATGGCCAATAAACACAGCAGATTAAATCATAACGCATCACGCACCTTTATGTGAATGTGTTTTTTGAGGGTAAAAATCATAGTTAAACTTTTATAAGAATATGTTGGCTTCAGTTCAGTTTAAGTTTAATAGTATAGCAATCCTACAAAAATACAAAATAATAGTATAATAATACTACAAAAATAATTTCAATTTTCAACTTAAGAAAGAGTAAAAATCTGGACAATTTAAACCGTAAAAGTGACAAGCACTTCTTTACATCTCAAATAAAATACACAAGTGTTACCAGAAAAATTAATGTGAGTGCGTTTGTAAAATTAAGTTTCAATTTTACTACAATTTTACAATAATTTTTTACCAAATTTTACAATTTAAAACCATAAAAGTGACATGCACAACTTTACATCTCAAATAATGCAAAGGTTTTATATGAAGAATTAAAGTGAGTGCTTTTGTAAAATTAGGTTTCAATTTTACTATAATTTTACAATAACTATTACCAAATTTTACAATTTAAAACCATAAAAGTGACATGCACAACTTTACGTCTCAAATAATTCACAAATTTTAACAGAAGAATTCATGTGAGTGCTTTTATAAATTTGTGGTTTTTTTAAGTTTTATATTATATAAAAAAAAAAGGGTCAATTTATTGTCCATTGCAAGTGGTTCACCATAATCATAATCTAAAGGGGAGGGGAAAAAATCCTTTAATTAAACCTCTAATCCAACAATAGCAAATGTTTTTCATTGATACTTGAGTATAGCCTCATATGTATTGAGGTATTTTTTATACCGTTTATGACATACATTTTACTTCATGCACTTGAATATTGAATTCATTAAGTGTTATGAAATGTGTTTGAGTTTTCACATGGATAAAAGAAACTCCTCCTAACTTGGACATACTCATACGCCGCCCCCAGCTCAAGCCGGCGCTCACATTCCCTCAGGCTGGCAGGCAGACAGGAGGCGGAGGCTGCGAGCGCGAGCAGAGCTGGCTCTCCGCATTCCTGGGCGTCTGAGATGGAATGAAAGGGAAGATTAATGGCGTTTAGCACGGCAGTGAGACTCGTGCGTTCCTAATTAAAATCGGACGAACAAGTGCGCGGCCAAGGATCAGTGGCTTTTAATGAGGAGCTTGTAGGCTGATTTGGGCATAATTTTCTGCTTAATAAGGCTGGTTTAAAAAGTCATTTTGGAGGGATGGCACTCTTTTGAACTTGCTCATTATCAATGAGGGCACCTCACTTAAGTACTTCAGGAAACGGTGACTTTAATTAATATAGAGCTGCCACGTGGCTGTGCTGACAAGACGGAGCGAGAGCGGTAGAGACAGAGAGAGAGAGAGCGAGGGAGGGTTGAAATTGATGAAGAACTTTCAAGGGCAATGGTTTCATTAAGTGGCTTCATTACAAACCAAATAACTCTTTGTGTCATTTGGATTCCTGGCCCCTGTGCTGTACAGTGCAGACTGGGAGGTGATGTACTGTCACGCGACAAGTCCTGACATGAAAGAAGAGCTGTGTAGAGTCAGACATGCTAACAGGACCTAATGAACCCCCCCCGCCTCCCGTAATGTCCCATTCAGAGTTTACAATTCACCACACACATCTACATCACCGGGTGAGAGGACAACAGGACAAAGCATTTGTAGCACAGCCATTTATTTGCGATTAGCATTGTTAGGCGAACCCTGCTTGAGCACTGGTAAGTCATGCACTCGTTCTCAGCGTGTTATTGGTTTCTGGACATGGCCCACGCTGCATCAGGTCCAGATGAGAGAATCGGGGTTCGAGAGGGATGTTTGGCCTGAAGGGCTAAGTGCAGGCAGGCAGGGAAGGAGGTAAGGAGGGGGGTGTTCAGATTTATCTAGACTAGTCGCAGTCGATCTCTGCTGCAGTGAATTGGGCTAAAGACACTCAAAGCCTCCTCATCCCATTGTACTAATCTGCTTATGGCTGATTCTACAGTTCAGGATCTTTATCATGGCAAAGTGATTCACTCCGGGGACTCTCACTTAAAGCCCAGTCAATCACTAACACTCATGTGCCTTTGCCGCTTTTCTCTTTTTAAACCTCTTTTATGTTCTGCTAATTACACCTCACTTTTGAAGAATTCTCAACTCTGATTTCTGATCTCTTTTGTTATATAGACAGACAGACAGACAGACAGAGGTAGATGGATAGATACAAACCAGATAAAAAGGTATGACAGAGATAGATAGATAGATAGATAGATAGATAGATGGATGGATGGATGGATGGATGGATGATAGATAGATAGATAGATAGATAGATAGATAGATAGATAGATAGATAGATAGAGTATTATATCGCATAATTCACTCCGGGGACTCTCACTTAAAGCCCAGTCAATCACTAACACTCATGTGCCTTTGCCGCTTTTCTCTTTTTAAACCTCTTTTATGTTCTGCTAATTACACCTCACTTTTGAAGAATTCTCAACTCTGATTTCTGATCTCTTTTGTTATATAGACAGACAGACAGACAGACAGAGGTAGATGGATAGATACAAACCAGATAAAAAGGTATGACAGAGATAGATAGATAGATAGATAGATAGATAGATGGATGGATGGATGGATGGATGGATGATAGATAGATAGATAGATAGATAGATAGATAGATAGATAGATAGATAGATAGATAGATAGATAGATAGATAGATAGATAGATAGATAGATAGATAGATAGATAGATAGATAGATAGATAGATAGATAGATAGATAGATAGATAGATAGATAGATAGATAGATAGATAGATAGATAGATAGATAGATAGATAGATAGATAGATAGAGTATTATATCGCATAACTCTGTCTATATTATATATCATATATTAGATATATTAGATAGAATACTGCGTTAAGATTTTTATATGAGTTTCTTTTCCCTTTTTTTTTTTGGATGCCCTGGCTCAATGTGTGAACACATTAACAAACCAGCTTGAAATGTATTGCTTTGGGCTGAAACAACTGCTGAAACAAATACTAATCAAATAATTCACCACAGGCTCAGAGGTGGGCTTTTAATTAAGAATCAGACATTCCCCTTGCTTGTCTTTTTTGTTTCTATTGTTTACTTTCTCTCCCATTTTAATTTCTTTTAAAGCATAATACTTGCTTTGAATGTGCTGTAATGGTATGATGGCACGCCCGAGTAGAGAGCAGGAGGACAGTGAGGGGCTGAGAGACAGGCAGAAAGAGACAGACAGGCACGCACACATTTTAATCATCTCAATGGGATCCACTGACATGATTCCAGCCTTTCAGACTCGTTGATGTCATTCACACTCTTACCCCATGCAAACCCAATCAGTATCAGGTAATATCAGCCACTCTTTGAAGGATTAAAAAGAATAAATGGGGTTTTACTGCGTTTTGTCTGAGGGATAATGCCTCTGAAATATTGTAATAATGAAAATGGATTTGATTTATGTAATTTCTTTCTGACTTGGGTTTCTCCAGGATATGGGGGTGGCAGAAGGCCTTCTTAACATGCTTTGACATTAAAGGGATCCAATTGTTTTTCAGTTCTTCTGCCCCTGAGGTGGAAGCTTTAGAGTTGAATAGCTAGAGAAGAGATGTGCCCTAAAGCCTCCTCAGCTAATACTAATATTCAAGATAAGCCCTTTCACGGATAACTTGTTATTCGCACATGCAATACCACTGAAAGACAATAATGTATGATGTTTTTTTTTTCTTGTTTCATGTTTGTTTTGTTCCTTTGTAACACAACAGTTCACTTGTTTTGAATCTGCAAGCTCGTGGCTTAAGCATGTTTACTCTTTATCACCTCAGTCCACTATAAAGCCCACCATTAAGAGACACAAGGTAAAACTGCATTCATGTTTATTCATTTAGCAAACACTATTCAAACAGACGTTATTCAAAGAAACAGGGTAAAGAAAAAAAAGAAAAGAAAAAAATTAAAATTTTCAGATTAATGCAAATCTAATTTAAATGATATTCATTGTTCGATTCATCTGTTATTCTATGCTAAAAGAATCATATTTTACCCAAATTTCCAGTCCGAATTCAATTTGAAAAGATAAAAAGGCCACAAAATAATTTCAAGAAAACAAATCTTTCTACAAGTCTTTACTGCATGCAAACCAGTGTAGTCGATTCATGAACAACTCATATGAAACGAATGAATCATTCAGAAAGATTCACAAACTCACTGAATCCGTTATCATGGGTTTTTATTGTAACTGTCTGGAATTTAATTAATACACCTAAAAATTGATTTACACACGTTCAAAAGTTTGAGCTTGGTACGATTTTTAAAATGTTCCTGAAAAAAAGGTTTCTTTTTCCAAGACTGCATTTATTTGATCAAAAATACAGTAAAAACTGTAATATTGTGAAATATTATTGCAATTTAAAATCATTGTTTTAAAATGTAATTTATTTCTGTGAAGTCAAAGCTGAATTTTCCAGTCTTCAGTGTCACATGATTCTTCAGAAATTATTCTAATATGCTCATTTGATGCTCAAGAAACATCTCATATTATTATTAATGTTGAAAACAGCTAACATTGCTTAATATTTATGTGGAAACCGTTTTTTTTTTCTTCAGGATTTTTTGATAGAAAGTTCAAAAGAAAGCATTTATTTGAAAGATTTTTTTGTAACGATGTCCCTTTTAATTTAATGCATTCTTGCTAAATAAAAGTATTCTTACTGACCCTAAGATATTCTTACTGTATATCTTACTGACCCAGGGGCGTAGCCATCATTTCAGAAGTGAGGGGGACAGAAATGTTATATATATATCCTACGCCCCTGTACTGACCGTAAGACATTTAACAGAATATTCATGATATAAATGATGTACAATATGCATTTTTAAAAGTAATATTTAAACCCAATTACCAAATGAATAGCAGTTTAACCTAAACGAAAATCTAAACGATTTGAAATCAAGAAATATTTATCAATACCCAACCCTACCAGCAAATGAGGAAAAAGTGATAGAAATGTGTATGTTTTTAAGACGAAATACATGAATAATATATTGGCTTTACAAATCAAAGTTAACAGAAATGAAAATCAGCAAATCTCACTGCAGTCCTCAAAGAGGCTCATTTTTCTATCACAGTGCTGACCCTGTCATTCAAGATGCTGTTATTACTCAGCCCTGCCATCTGCATTTTGACAATTAGAGTGTGTAATGACAAGTGTTTGGTTTTATGTGATTAGAGGTGTGTTATGGCCGGTCCTGCACCCCTCTGCTGCTCAGGTTGATGTGACAGCACTCCATCCATCATGCTGAGAGGGGCCGATCCATAAGAGGGGTGAGGGGGTGTATCTGAGGTAATATTCTCCCTCTTAATTACTCTGGAAGGATAATGGCCCAGATGACTTTGAGGAGGAACAGGACAGAACACAACAGATAAACTGATGCTGGGTAGAATCACGCTCAGATTCAATGTGAAGGAACACATATGGCCCTCAAAAGCTTGATAGTCTGTTACTGAGTGTGTGTGCAGTCTAAACAAATAATGTAGTGAAAACAGTGGAGGATGTTGTAAGTGACTTTCTGAACTCAGTATTTATGTGTCATTTATTTTTGTGAGAATATGGATGTGTGGCTTCAGCTTGCTTTAATGTATAGCATGAATGAATGAATGAACGCTGCTTTCTGAGCCTTGTGTGTGTGTGTGTGTTCATACGCTTTCGAGGAGGTCTCTTCATTACTGCCACTCCCCTGCACTTCCTCAGATAATCCCCACACCCTGCAGAGACTACAGGAGAACTGGCAGAAACACACACACACACACACACACACTCACAATCTCTATCTCAACTCTATAGGATGTTGTAGAGCCATTATTGAAAAAAAAGGCATTTTGCTCTCTTTACAATAAGTCCTTTACACTGAATAAAATTTGCTGTAGGATTTACTTTGAAACAATTTTCACTCAGAAATTGCTAGTAAATTTCAGAAATAATTACAAAGAAACAGCAAGTAACACTGAATGTGTTTTCATTTTTACAAAAATCATTTTTTACAGTGTACTAAATCAAATTTTTTTTAAAGAAATTTAGAAGTGAGAGTTTAAAGTTAACACCTAAATGATGGATTTGTTTCTAACAAACACACAGATTTTCACTTCACAAGACATTAATTAGCTGTTGGGACTCTCATTCTGACGGCACCCATTCACTGCAGACGATCCATTGGCGAGCAAGTGATGTAATGCTAAATTTCTCCAAATTTGTTCGGATGAAGAAACAAACTCATCTGCATCGTAGATGGCCTGAAGTTGAGTGAATGTTCAGGGAATTTTCATTTTTGGATGAACTGATCCTTTAAATGAAATCAGATTCATCTTTATAAATCTATCTTGTTGCTAAGATTTTATTATTGGAGAATAAGACCAAACTACACATTTTTCACAGAGTCTTTCGCAGCATAATGGACAAAAACAATCTAAAGTTGTTTCTGGACCACTGTCCGTTTAAAATGAACACCCAGTAACATTTACAGATTTCCACATGCACATCCTGAAGCTTTCCAGCCAATGGTTGATACTCTGTTCCTGTCAACCAATCATCTCTGGCCCATGTATTATTATCACATAACAGCAAACAATGGCTGATCTGTATCAAAGACTTAGGGCAGATACATTTGCGTTCCTCCACTCTCCTGATATCTCTTATATTCAGAACATGGGATTTTCCAACATTTCATTTTAATCATGACAATGGGATCAGATAATCCGGGCCAGAGAGCGGGTTTTGATTGTTCTGATTGAGTCTCTTTTGTTGGGCAGATATGTAATATGGAGCTGTAAGAGGATTTAACACAGTAGATTGTCTGATTTAATCATGTTTGCAGAGGTAAAGCAGCACTTCCATGCTTGGAGGGGGTTAAAACAGAACATGACAGTAGTTTGAGGCAGTGAAGGGGTTGGTTTAATACTCAATGGTCTGATCGGCAGTTATTTGGAGCTAAATATCAACTACGCTGTAAAACGTGAATATGTGCAGTTATTTCCTTAAGGGGCTATTTCCACCTGATCTGACCCTTAAAAATGAGACTAAATTATGGGGTTCTTTGTGAGTACAAGCACATGCATATTCCAGCATCATGCAGGGAACGTCCTCAGATTCTTAAATGGATTCTGGAATGTGACTCGCAAAAATATACAGTTGTATCTTTGATTAATTAAGTCACATAGTTATTGTTGAGAGAAAAAATGTCTGAAATGTATGGTCAGTTAAATTGACCTTATGCAGATTAATTGCTTTTAGCTGAAAATTAATTTTATCCATATATATTTATTAGAATAAGTATAATACTTTATATAATATTTATAATACTTACTAGAATAGTGTTTATTTATTTATCTAGCATATAATATAAATAAATAACTATTGTGTGTGTGTGTGTGTGTGTGTGTGGTCCTGGTATTCCTATACAAATATCCCCACAAGTAAAGTAATACCAGTCATTTTTGACCTTGTGGGGACATTTTTTTTGGTCCCAATGAGGAAACAAGTTCATAAATCATACAAAAGGTATTGGCACAGTTAAAAAGATATTTTGTAATTGTTGTAGTTGGGAGTATATCAGTTCACTGAAATTTCATAAATATATAACTAACACAAATATATATTTTTAACTTAATATCATCTGCCCAATGTAATATATTGCTTTCCAAAAATTCATTGTGTTCATTGACTGTAAAGTTCAGTTATATCTATAGTATATAGATACATATATTCTACTGTATATGAATAGTCCGTTTCATATTCTATCTGTGTTCTTTTATTTATTATGTATAAAAATTCGTCCCTCTAACATTAGCACTCACTATTCTATTTCTATTCTATCTACTTGTTTTCTTTTTATTTATTTATTTTATTCTCTATTCTATCTACTTTTTTATTTTTATTTTTATAAACAAAATCTGATCCTCTACCACTAGCATTCTCCATTCTTTTTCCATTCTATCTGCTTGTTTTATATTTAATTATTATCTACTTTTTTCTTTCTATTTATTTTTATAAAACAGCAACAACAACAGCTTGTTATATGTGCTGCGTTAGACTAACTGAGACTTCAGCACATATTGTTGCTCTTTTGTTGGTTTGATTGCAACTTTCCTCATTTGTAAGTTGCTCTGGATAAAAGTGTCTAAATTATTAAGTGTAAATGTAAATACACAGTATGCAATATAAACTATATTGTGTGTGTGTGTGTGTGTACACACGCACAACAATATTACTGAAAATACATACAATATATATAAATATAGAAGTATATGCTTGCAATTTTGTTATATTTGTCATCGCTGTCTTCATCAGTGAAAGTTGCAGTCTGGCTGAGAGTGTAAAAGGCAGTGTGAGACAGAAGACACACACACACACACACACACACACACACACACACACATATACAGGGCAGGAGTGTGTGGGGATTAGGGGGAGATATACTCACCCCCTCTATTAATCCCCTCAGTAGAAGAAGAAGGAGTCTGCTCACACACATACACACACAAATGCATGATATTTTAGCATGTCTGAATGGCGCTGTGTTATTTCTGTAGACCGGCAGATTGTTTGACTCTGGTTTACAATGACAACATTTCTGTTTGTGTGTTTGTGTCTGTGTGTACATGAACATTACTTATTCAGTTACCATCTTAATTCAGAAATGACCATCTGACAGTGCCAGATCCAGTGATTACTTGTGTATAATCTATATGACTGGATGTTTGTTGGTATGTGTTAGTGTGCATTAGCACGCATGTGTATTTGTGTACGGGCCTGTGTTAACAGTCATTATTTACATTAGAGCTGATGGGTTTTCTGTGGTCTCTGCTCTAATGCTCTGCTGTAATCCAGCTGAGAGCTCGAGCCTGTCTCGGACTGAGCAGGCCTTTGCATTTACAGTGGGGTCCAAATGTCTAAAGCCACATTCACTAAAAAAACTAAAAATCTAAAAAATCTAAATTAGGACTAAAAATCTAATTTAAACCTGGAAATAAATAAAAAGTTTTCAGAATTTAAAAAATAAAGCAACACTATGCCATAACATTAATAAGAAATAATCTGATTCTGCAGTATTTCTAGATCAGTAGTCAAATAAATACATTTGTGATCTATTATTATTCCCAAATCATGCTGGAGAACATGATCATCAGGTTTTACAGAGGTCATAGCTCGAGTGCTGCTTTCATTAAAGCAACATTTTAGGCAAATTGTCACGCAATTTTTTAAATGTAATGATTTAGGAAAATGCAAAAATCTCTTTTGGACATCGCTGGACCTGTTCTTTCATCTTTGGCAAAAATATGAAATGGTGATTTAGTATATCAGCATTATTTCAGCAAATATTTTTAGCGTCACTCTTAGGCAAGTGTGACAATACAAAGGCTTACTTTGGTGATACAATTTAATGATGATATCAAAAGACAATACTTTAATATATAAGTAATTGGAATAAAGAAATCCAGATTTTTGATATTTTTTATGTACTCTAAAAAATTGTACTCTAAAAAGTTTTCACTCAGAAATTGTTAGTAAATTGCTAAAAACTGCAAGTAACACATTGAAATAAACAAGAAATTTTGAAGTATAAAAACTTAAATAGTATTTTCTTGTAAAATGTACACAGTAACCTTTTTAATCACTTTAAGATTTTTTGTGTACAATATTATTTTCATTTTTATTTTTAATTAATTATAATAAATATTTAATAAATAATGTGCATCTGTATATCTGTAAAACAACATATTTTTCAGATACCATTAAACTCACCATTTGTAATAATTTTTTTTTTACATTTTTGCAGTTTACTCAAATAGCCATGTGACAAATAAATAAAGAAATAATAAAAAAAGTATAAATAATCGTTGTAGTCGTTTAATTAATAAGAAAATTATTAATAAAAATAGCATGTATAATAATTATAAAATAATTATGAAAACTGTTTCAAAACATGTTGGATAGAATGTGTAACGCTGCAGGTCGCTAAATGATTACCTTAATTATGTACCTTGCTATTTGACTGGTACTTCAACACGCTTCAAAGTACATCATGATAATACTATGGTATATTTTGATAGGCTTTGTTAGTGAAACATTATCCAGAAACATTAACCAATTTTGCTGCCGTGTGTTTTGAGTTTGAGCTCCGTCAAGTTAATTCTTTGTCGTCTAATTTTTTATCTTAAAATCAATTTTATACACCATCATTTTCGTTTCTATAACGTGTGAATATATCCCCTATCGTATTCTACAACAAAAACAATCAGAGCGCCTTGTTATCATTAGTTCTATTTTTGACTTCCCGAGTCCGCTATTAGCATATAGCCCGCTAGCAACGCCAGCGTGGTTGCCGCTAATCTCGCTTACATTACTAATACACTATTCACTGTTACTTGCTTTAATGGAGGATGTGTGGCGCTATATAAATAAAGGTGACTTGACTTGACTTGACTTGTAACAAACATGAATACTAGAGCATAAATCATTTCTAATACATATTACAGGTTTTACAGACATTGATGTTAATGCCAGTAACATGATGTTAATATCATAACTACACACATTAAGGTACATCAGCTCTCAAAGTACATCTGTTATCATCATGTGCCATTTGGATCAGACGATCTCTTCCAGACAGGAGACACAGACCCCCATATGCTTCTCTCCCCTCCCCAAGAAAGATAGCTCCTCTCTGGGTCACGGGTGGGCCTCTTCCCTCCCCTGTGAAGTATCATATCCACTGATTTGTGTGTTCATATTTAATGTGTGTTTGTGAGTGATTATGACTGATATCAGGTCACATAGGCTCAGATTAACACCAATAACTGTAATGGTGACCAGCTGTTTAGTCTCTTGTTGGAGTCGCTCTCTGTCTCTGGTCTAAAGCACGAGTGACTCCTGTCCTAGAGATTGTTCTAGATTAGGAGGGAGTGTGTAGCGGTGGATGGGGGGTGCTCAACCAAACCATGATCCATATTAAATCTCTCTAAAATGAAAATTGCAAAGATTTAGGCAGGGATCATGAGCAATGGTGAATTTAATCACAACCTGCTGGTGGTGAAGTGTGTGTGTGTGTGTGTGTGTGTGTGTCTGAGCAATGCACCAGCATTGAGAACCAGGATTACTGTGTTTATTTACTTTTGATGAATGCTTTCATTTTAACGGTATTAAAAAATATTTAACAGTAAGTTTCCTTAACTATGTATGTTGAAAAACTGTAATAAATGTAATGGGACATCTAATGTAATTTTACAGTAATATTTTGTTAAATTTAGTGAAAAACAACAAATCATCTTATAATTTACAGTGACAAACCGTAAATTAAGATTCCCAGAATTCCAGGTGACACTTCACATTTAATTGTTTTTCATTTAAATAATTATGTTTTGTAAATTATTTTCTTATTAGTTAGATAACTAATAGTTACTTACTATTAATAGTTACTTAGAATACTAATAGTTGCATTAGTGTTTTATGTTACATCTTATGTTGTTAGATGAATGTTTATTGCATTATTTTAGTGTCATGTTTGTTACCATGGTGTTTTATATTTGTGTACATGACATTATGCACCTTCTATACTTTAGTATTTACCTCAGCCCTTGGAAAAACTAATTGTGATGAACTTTCCAATTACTTCCTGTGTTTTTATGGTGGTTGTTACAAAACAAAATGTATTACTTCAGTAGGCTGGTATATTAACATGATCAGCTACTGAAATATACATTTTTTCACTGTAAATTTAAGTTCAATGCGTAAAACTTCAAATTCTGCTGTATTTATGGTAAAGTTCTGGAAACTACAGCTGCCATTATTTTACTGGAAATTTAACCTTTTTTGTATTATGTAGTTCATTTACATCACATTCTGTGTTTTCTGTCTTTCTTCACAGCTCATGTCATTCCAGTCTTGTATGACTCACTTTCTTTAGAAGAACACAAAAGGAGCTATTTAGCAGTGTTTATGCTGCTCTTTTCCATGTAATGAAAGTGAAAGGTGCCCCAATCTCATTCCCCCTCCCTCACCCCCACTTTCCTGACTGCACTCTTTTGTTCTATAAAAATAAAAGCAAAATTAGTTTTTATAAATAAATGAATTAATACTCACATATTCAAATCACATAAATTACATTTGATCTGAAGTTGAAGTTTTCAGTGAATAATGGCTTAATGGGTTTCTTACACAAAGCAATCATGACTGTCATCATTTGCTTTTATTGTATACTGAAAAAAAACAGGTGTGGGATTTACTTTGAAACAATTTTTACAAATAAAAAAGTTTCATTTCCTTTTTCATTTCCATTTTTTTAATTCCAATCAAGGAATTTTCCTGGATTTCCTTGCAAGAATTCACACACTTTATTTCTTTATCTATCTGCGTGGTTACCTTACCTTACATCTGTGAGTCACATGTGTTGTGTTTTCTACCCCAGGGCTGTGTGTGTGTGTGTGTGTGTGTGTGTGTGTGTGTGTGTGTGTGTGTGTGTGTGAGTCGGGTATAGAGCAGATGGTGACCGTATTCAGTTTTCCAGACTTGCATTAAATGTTCGTTATCGACCACAAATGCAGCCAAGCTCTTCTTCTACCACCAGCACCCCCCTCAACCACCATAAATTTACCCCCACCACACACACACACACACACACACACACATTATCTCGCTTCGTCATGTCATAAAACAAGTTAGATACACTATCTTTCTTCAGTTGTTAACAGCCAATCTTGGTTAGACGTTATAATACAGCAAGGCTGCATTTATTTGATCAAAAAAATATAGTAAAAACAGTGATATTGTAAAATATTATTACAATTTAAAATAACTCTTTTCTATTTTAATATATTTTAAATTGTGATTTATTTCTGGATGCAAATGTGTCACATGATCCTTCAGAAATCATTCTAATATGCTGATTTGCTGCTCAAGAAACATTTATTATTTTTTTAAATCAACGTTAAAACAGTTGTGCTCATATTTTTGTGAAAACAATTTTTCAGGATTATTTGATGAATAGAAAGTAGAAAAAAAACAGCATTCAGCTGAAATAGAAATCTTTTGTAACATTATAAATGTCTTTGTATCCTTGCTGAATAAAAGCATTAATTTTTCAAAAATCTTAATAACCCCAAACTTTTTAATGATAGTGTGTGAATGTGTGTGTTTGTGTGTGCGTATGATGCGTAAATATGCGATTTTACTTAACCAGCTGAGACCACAACAAACAGCTTTACATTCATCTGTGTTAAATCAGTGCATTGGTTTCTGGGTTGTTGGTCACGTTGAATCCTTCAAGAGATGATGTTGTGATATACACCAACTGTTTGTAAAGCACTTTTTAATACCAACTCCACTTAAAGGAAAAACACAAAAATGTAGACTGCACAGATCAAATAAAATATTTACCTAAATAATTATTGTGATTTATTGTGAATGATTTAAGAAAAAAAAAAGAAAAACAAGCTTCATAGTTCTATAGGATATTTAACTCTCTGGTGATCATCCGTTTGACATTACTGTAGAGGTATTTTAGTTTTTTATGAACTTTAAAACCTTTTCAAATGAATGAAGTTATTTATTTATTTAAAAGTTATTTATTCATTATTAAAATTAAATCTGAACCCTGAGACATTTCTGACTATAACTTGTCCTAGAGCTTACAAGCTATATCCACCAAGCTTGGCACAGTCCTGCAGTCCTCCTGTTCTGTCTTAATGTCTTAGTGTGCTATGTATTTTTTAAACAATCTAACTTACAGTTTTCTCATAGGGGATGATCAAAGATCCCAAAAATCCTAAAGATTACTCCTGAAAAGAGCTTCAAGCTACCAAACGTGGCACCGACCTTCTGTCTCTCTATAGATCTATATAAACTTCACACTTGAAGGCTTTTTCAACTTTTTTAAAACTTCCATACTTTGTCAACTCTACATCACCACTGTCTTGAAAAAGGTCTTCTGCTAGTTTTAATTGGCACCTTTATTTTTAAGCGTCACTTCCTCATCTTACATATAGTGCACATCTTTTAATATCTTCTCGTTGCCTCTCTCTCACTTTCTTTTTCTCTCTCGCTCTCCTCTTTCGCTGTAATCAGAATTACAGAGAAAGATAAACCCTGTTAGCGGTGAATAAGATTTAATCTCCTGCATGAGGCAAAGATGAACACTAATCCACATCTGTCCATACAAAATGTTTACCACTTATATTTCATACTGTCCTTCACATGCCATGTATACATATGTGAGAAGTGGTGGGAAAGAAAATATATACTGTATATATGTAATTAGGAGCATGTTGTATAACGTATTTGCAATGCACAGTGCTTTTTTGGAAAAATTGAGTAGGCTCATGGTAAATCTGACACATAAATATGCAACGATGAATGATTTAGCTCATGCATTTCTCTCAAGATTACTCAGCAAGGTCAAAGCTTAAAGGCTTCATGTAGGTGTTGATCACTGATAATGAAGGCTGAAAGAGGAAAAACAAGACACTTATGGAAGAAATCTTATGCAAGAACTTTTTCTAGCCTTGCAGTGCACATACTGGTTGGTATTCTATAACAAGGATAACTGCATTTACACTGTGATTCAGTTAGTTGTAACAGAAATTATCTATTTATACAGTGTCTATTTAGATACTGACTGTACATGGTGCATATAGGCATTAAATGCTCTTTATTTCACGTCTAGGTCTCCAAGGCGCTAGACCAGATCAGAGCTGGGTCTGATTTTTGTATGAATCATCTGTGCAATAGGACACCATCTGGCAAAAGCCCGATTAAGAATACTGAGTGTGTGTTGGCTGACCATGCTTTTGCTCATGCATTAAGCAGGGTGTATTGAGCCCAATATCACCTTTAAAATACATATTAAATGAGTATTAAAAAAAAATATTTTTAATTCTTATAAATATATTTAAATTTGTTTAAATATGTAACAGTTTATTCCTCAGAGCATCCGCTTTCATTGCCTGAGACATTTATAAATTAATGTAAAATTCCTTAGGAGAAATAAATGAGACAATTGTTGACATAGAGCTGTAAAATGAATATGGATTTGCCTAGAAAATTTAGTCTTGGAAGAATTTGATGAGGAATGTTAAAATCATGTTAAAATCTTTGATGTTTCATTTTAGCACAGATTGTGACAGTTGAGATCTCTAAATCAAGGGGTTTTAACTATTATAGAGATAATAGAGAGGTGAAGTAGAAACTCCCTCTACATATTGTGTAAAACTGGGTTTTGCATTTTAAACCTGACCTATAAAATTATGTATAAACTACAATATTAATGTATTTACAGCTATTAAAATAACCATTGATGTAGCAAGTAATTTACACTACATTAAACATTTATTTTATTTTTTATTTTAATCATTTGCAGGTTATTTAATTTTACTTCATCTTAATATGGGAGGAACATTTAACTTTAACTTTGACTGAATTTGGAACATAATTTTATTCTAATTTTTTTTTCACAACAATAATTTTATGATCCAATAATAATTGATTGACCACTTGAAAAACCCCTGTTGAAATTTCACTACAGAAATCAGGAGACTTTTGCTGAAACACCTGAGTTATTATAGAGACCTTATTTGAGCTTGTGGCACATGCTTCACACAAGGCGCATTCAACAGATCAGACTTGGCTATTGGCAGATCAATGCTCACACAGAACAAATTCACTCAAAATAACATATCTGTCATGTTTCGCTACTGTGAGGAGCACGGAGACGAAGGAGCGAGGAGTCGGAATTCAAACATATAGATTTGAATGAACTTCCAGGGAACAAGGAAACACACATAGCAAGGGTAGACATATACAAAACACGGAACAGAGTCTGACATTACTCCCCACTCCCGGAAGGCGCGTCCCGCACTGTAACAATTCCACCAGGGAGGGGGGGTGGGCGCCATGGAGGCTGGTGCAGGACTGGGACACGGGGAATACCTCCAGGGTGGATCAGGCAGTCCAGGGTGCCATGGCGGCACAGGGAGCTCAGGGGCCATGGCGGAGCAGGGAGCTCGGGGCGCCAGGGCGGAGCAGGCAGACTAGGAAGCCATGGCGGAGCAGGCAGTTCAGGAGGCCATGGCGGAGCATACAGTTCAGGAGGCCATGGCGGAACAGAGAGCTCGGGGTAGCCATGGCGGAGCAGGGAGCTCGGGGAGCCATGGAGGGACAGGGAGCTCAGAAGGCCATGGCGGATCAGACAGTTCAGGAGGCCACAGCGGAGCAGGGAACTGAGAAGGCCATGGCTGGACGGCCTCCGTGGCCTTGGCCTCGCCACTCGGCCTGGCCACTACGGACGGACCCATTCTACCCACCTCCAAAAAATCATGCTCTGGGACTGGAGCCGACCGTATTCTCCTCCTTAGATTGCCCTTTAGGTTCGGGGTGAAAGGCGTGGTCAGTGGGTTTGAGTAAGCCGCGGCCGGCGGGCTTGACTGAGGAACCACCGGTGGGCTGGAGAGTGCCGCTGCCGGCAGGCTTGAATTCGGAGCAGCCGGCGGGCTTGACAGCAGAGATTCCGGAGGGCTTGAGCAAGCGGCGGCCCGCAAACTTGATTTTGGAGCGGCCGGCGGGCTGGAGAGAGCCGTGGCTGGCGGGCTTGACGGCAGGCTGGTTCTGGCTCGGGCCCGGACACTCCACAGACACCGGTAGATCCCTTCCTTCCAGCATAGTCCCTTGGTGTCTGGGAGGTCCATGGGGCGATGGTAGTTGGCCCCGAGCCAGAACAGAGAATTGATGGTGGCGTCATTCAATGCCATCGCTGCAGCGAGCCCGCAAAATTCCCAGGCATACTCGAAGAAGGGGAGATCTCTGCGGCCTAAGGCGGAGAAACGAGTGGTGATTTCCATGATTGTGTGGGGGGCGGGGGAAACGATGGGGAACAAGAAAACAAAAGACTTTCAAAAACGTAAACAAAATGGGGAGAAGGGGCGCCGCTTACTTTCTGTTTAGGTCCGGAATTCTGTCACGTTTCGCTACTCTGAGGAGCACGGAGACGAAGGAGCGAGGAGACGAGGAGTGGAATTCAAACATATAGATTTTAATGAACTTCCAGGGAACAAGGAAAACACACATAGCAAGGGTAGACATATACAAAACACGAAACAGAGTCTGACAATATCAAATCTCTTTGTTTGCTATTTTTAAAATTAATTTCCTCCAGATTTACCTGTGATCTAGATGTTACTTGTGACCTTTGAGTGGAAAAAAAAGATATTTGACAGCCACAATATGTTTTAAAATGTTAAGGCCCAATATGCTTTAAGCAAAATCGAAAAAAACAAACTTGTGTGATGACATTTCTGACAAAATCAGTGTATTTTGGGAGTTCGAAACAGCTTGCCAAAGTGAACTTTCCAGAAAAATAGAATTGAAAGTGACACTGACACTGTTTAATATGTTTAACACTGTAAAGCTACTTGCTTTGAAGAAGTCTATTTTATAAAGTGCTATATAAATAAATGTGACCAGACACGACTTGCCTGGAGTGCACAGAAAACACAGAAACACTCTCACAAATTTCACTAAAATTTTTTTAAGTTATTTAAATGTTAGGACAAAACCTTCCTTAAAGTAATGCTTATGGAATGTTCTTTTAACTTTATTAATATTTAGTATATGTTGCCATAACATCGAGAAAAAAATAGTTTTTAGAACAACATTCTCGAGACATCCTTATGATTTTTTTTGTGGTTTTGTAACCTTTAAATAACATTATAATCACGACAAGAAAACTAGACATTTTAATATTCTTAAAATATATAAAAAAAAAACATTCAAATAGCGCTATATTTTGGGTAAAAATAAAGTTAGCAAAATATTGTAAGAAATGCTTTTGTAACCTTTCAATAACGTTATAATCACAACAAGAAAACTAGACATTCTAACGTTCTGAGAATATTAAAAATAAACATTTAAATAACATTATATTTTGGGTAAAAATAAAGTTAATAAAACCTTGTAGGAAACGTTTTTGTAACCTTTAAATAATGTCATAATCATGACAAGAAAACTGGACATTTTAACATTATAGAAACCTTTCAAAACAATGTTCCCACAACCTTTTTGTAACGTAAATTGTTACCTGGTTCCACATCGCTATTATAAGATGCTTTCTTAACTGCTGTTTTCGTTTTTGCTGTTTTGTTTTTGAGAGGAAAGTGCATGGCACATATTCATATATTCATCTGAACACCGCTCCCAGCAGTGCAGACAGCATCTGGATGCTCACTAACAATAAACTACTGCAAAAGTATTTCAAACTTCTTTTTACCCCAATCAAAGAACAAAAACTTTGTTGTCAGTATATCAGGGCCTTTAGGTTGTAATAGATATTCATATGATCACAATGTACTGCATCTATCCATCCATCCATGTCTCTATCACCCCCCACCCTCTCTCTCTCTCTCTCACACACACACACGCACACCTACACACAGCGTGGTAGGCCACCTGTCTCTAATGGCTGTGATCTGCTGAGTTGCGTAACAAGAATGTCCATCAGCTCCGGCCTCCTGCTGACAGCGCCGCAGTGGTCTGCTCGCTCCGTGTTTTTGTGTGCGTTTGCTCCTGCACAATACTGTATCTACACTGAACAAAATTATAAAGGCAGCACTGGTCCGAAAACCAGTCAGTATCTGGTGTGACCACCATTTGCCTCATGCAGTGCAACACATCTCCTTCGCATAGAGTGCAAAAACAAAAGTGTTGCGTTTATAATTTTGTTCAGTGTATTTGCGTTCATGCATAACCCATTGATTCCTGCGGGTCAGGGTCAGAAAACTTTCAAGAGGCATCCTTGTCCCAAGGAAATTACGAGCACTTTTCACCCACGCAGTGAGTCTGCCCACTGTCCCAAATGACTTAATTTGTTAAGCGACGTTTACCACCGAGGCTGACGCCTAGAAGAGAATCTGCAGTGATTTAAAGGGATTGGTTTAATTACTGTGATCTGTGCGCCGTATTTATTTAGTAGGATCTAAAGTAAAAAGCCAAGCGTTTGGCACATAACTAATGCAAACCATTAGTCTGATTATGTTGTCTTGTACTCGAGTATGAGCCACATACCTTTTGCTCTCTCTCTCAGGAGAGAGGGGTGTAATAGCTTTTAAATAATGGTTCATTGTTGCAGTTAATCCAGATTAACAGAGGATATGCTGTGTCTCCGTTGTGTGGCTAAAACAGAATCTGTCTACTGACTTTCTGGCACACATTTCATTAATGATCCAAATCCCGTAGTTACAGCGATACAGCTGTTCTCCCGTCCTGCACCGATATTCATTTATTAAACTGTTGTGTTGTGTGTCGTTGGGGTCGACAGGATGTACACCTAATCGCAGGCCTGGGCGTCTCGTTTTATTTTTGATTAAATGTCTGTGGATGTATTTTACAGTGTTCTTGGACATGTGAGTGAGAAGACAGCTTGACCAGGCACCGTGTTCCAAAATCCTCCCCCGTTCAGTCCACACTTCCCTCACGTCCATCTCTGATGCGTGTGTGTGTTTGGCGTGGTGGTGTTAGAGGTGTGAGATCGGCGTGGATGTGCTGCCAGGTGGCTCGGCCCACTTGTTCGACGTTGACTTTTACCTTAACTGCCTTCTCCCTGATCCACTCCTGCAGCCTGTTATTTAAAACTTAGAGGGATAGTTCACCTAAAAATGAAACTTGACTCACTGTTATATTGTTCTGAACCTGCATGAGTTTCTTTCTTAGGTGAAGACATTTTAAAGAACTGTTGTCTATACAAGTCAATGGGTTTCAAACAACACTGGACCCTGCTCATTTCTATGGACAGAAAAACATTGATATATATATATATATATATATATATACATTTTCTATTCAAAATATCACTTTTTGTGTATATTTTTCATTTTAAACTGTATTTTATCCAAAATACTGGAAAGCTCCAAAATGACCAATGCATATTATTCACTGCAGTTTGCAGTAAAACACCAACTTCTACTCCTTTTCACGCAAATTATGATTACAGGGGTGGATTAATGATAAATAAAGACTTATTTTTACACAGTTCCTTGCATAATATTATATCATAACCTCAAAACACTTTTACCATAGTGGATGATTTGTGAACTAATACATTTTAATGTTTGCATTAAATAATCAGCTTCACATGTATGGCTTTTCTGACATGGTAAACTTGCTCGTTAGCTCACCTGGTCCCTGAGTCCTGTGAAACACAAGTCACAATAAAAGAGCTCAAAGACTTGAAGAAGCAAGCTAAATTGGCATGGTTGCTTCAGCAAATGCTGTGTTTCATTTCCAAACTGCTGCAATATGTACAACAATCAATGTAATAAAACATTGCAGGTTTAAGTTCATCTGTTTTAGATAAAACTGAACGTGCTTTTAGAGGCAGTTACTGGACACTTCACTCTGAAAGTGCCGCAAAACATGCAAGATGTTCGTAATATCATCTTCAGAAATGTTTGGGATTTTTTTTTTCTCAAGGCAAGCATCACTATACTGTATGTATATGATGATGGAATATGAAACATGTGACAGCATGTCCTAGTCATAAATTGAAAAGATCACACATCTTAAGGAATCTCTTTAGACTTGTGCTAGTAAGCAAACACCTTGCACACTGTACTAAAAACACTTAAAACACCATAGCAATATAGCAAAACCCAACATTCTAGCATCATGGTAGTGAGTTTTGCATAGTCAAACATTTACATTTGCTTCAGAAATTGTAAATGTCTAGAGAGAGATACACTCTTAAAAATAAAGGTGCTTAAAAGGTTCTTCACAGCGATGCCATAAAAGAACCATTTTTGGTTCCACAAAGAACCATTCAGTCAAAGGTTCTTTAAAGAACCATCTCTTTCTTAACTTTTTATAATCTGAAGAACCTTCTTTCGCCACAAAGAACCTTTTGTGAAACAGAAAGGTTTGTCAGATGTTAAAGGTTCTTTATGGAACCATTTAGACAAAAAAGGTTCTTCTATGGCATCGTGAAGCACCTTTATTTTTAAGAGTGTAGAATAAATGAAGTGTGGTTGTATAGTTTAGAGGAGCAATGCGGTACTACCATTCTGTACATACTGTTGGTACACTGTCATTGTCTGTTATCTTAGACATAGATGGATTAAATGCATGCATGCAGGTTTTTTCAAACCACACTTTCTGAATGTTTACATGTCCCCAGTTCTCACTCTCACTCGCTCTTTCTCACACACACTCTTTCCAGCTCTCAGATTGCAGATTATTACAGATATATTGCCATAATTATCTAACTTTATAGCGCCTTTAAATGTCACATGTAGTCAGAGTTATGGACTTAATATTACAAAGAGTGCTGAAGCACAAGGATGACTTAATAAAATGATCATTTCAGTGAAGCCAGTGATTCCATTTATTTTGTGCATGTCTTTAATGTTTCTATATATTTAAGCTTTGTGTGTGTGTATATATAATATATTATATAAATATATAAATTATTTCTTTATGGGAAAGGCGGTTAAATGTATGCATTGGTAAATAAATTATATTTTAAAGCAGACTTTTAAAAATCCAGATATAAGGAAATGACAAGTGTCAGTAGAGCTGCGAGAATGAATCACAAAACCCAGAAATGTCAGCAGCCTGCAGTTGAGTTATTTATTTCCTTATGACTAACGTGTTTGGGCCATTTTAAATGTCCACTTCTGGAACATCTATATACATGCTATTAGCATCAAACACGTTATGAGGTGCTAACACGTAATGAGGTCCTCAGGTTCTGGTTGCTGTTGTGTAACCAGGCAGGAAGAGAGATTTGGACATGGCTTTGGAATAGTTTGTCCACTTTAGAGCTTCTCCCACTGTAGATGTTTTTAAATTTCAATTTAAGAATATCCTTTCTCCTCAGTCTATCTAGCATTAAGTTCTTAAAAGTATATTTTTGTGTTATATGATAGAAATAAATTTATAGTGAGGAATTGAGAATGTATAAATGATGACAGAATTTTTTTTTTGAGTGATCTGTCCCTTTAAATCTCTTTATTTTATGTCTTAATTTAATTATTGTGCAGTGTTTTGATCACCATTTGTTGTTTTTGAACGTATTATAGACATAAATGTGATGTGACTAACCAAAATCATGAGTTTAGGCACAAGGGGTTCAATTAAGTTTGCTGTCGCTCCCCAATCAGGTTTGTTTTCAAGCATTTTTTATGAAGGACTCTTTTTTTCTGCTACCTGTTCCCAGCTTTGCTCTCACCTGGTTTCACAGTGGAGTTCAAAATGAGATATTTGAATGGCCCAGGCTCTGCCAAAACCTGGCCAGAGCTGTTTACTCAGTGATGGGAGCACATTTGGGATCTGTTCAAATTCAAAGACATGCCAAATCATTCTCTCTTTCTTCTTCGTTCCCCCTCCATCTCTTTGTGCCTCTCACCCTCACCCGCTCTCTCCCTCGTGGTAAATGGAGATGTGAAATATTTAAACACACTTTGTTGTGTGGGGACAATGCACTCTAGCAGATGGACAGGCCCCGCACGGGTTGGATGTATGCAAATCTCCATACAAAGCAGCCCAGGATGTTTTCAATCTAACACCAGCGCCTCAGGCCTTGTTTTAATCCCCCTTTACCCACAGCCAGCCCGGTTTTTTATCAAGTCAATCGCCGTAAGCGCTGTGTCAACCTGGACATCTGGCCCCACCACGAAACCAGAGGGAGAGCAAGACAGGCGAGCGAGTGTGGGAGAGAGGATCTGGCTGGCCTGAAACATTTGGAGATGGGTTTGGGATATGGAAAGACTCGGAGAGATGAGTAAAGGACTGTGTGGGATTGTATTGGAGCTTCTGAATAAAAGCTCTCTAACCCTCTTACTTCACTCTGCCGCCTCGGTGGAGATTCGGGCCCGGGAGGCTTACGTTTGCCTGGGAGGCCAACATGTTGCTGAGGCGCTCTCTCTCTGTTTTCCGTTTCTCGCTTTCTCTCCCGCTTCTTCTTTCCCTGCCGGTTTCTTTTGCGTTTTCAAAGGCAGTGAGTGATGCTGGGGGCTGTCGCGTTTGACTGATTGCTTTCTGATGTGACAAATGAAGCAGGGAGCAGCCAGACACCTGGAGATACCTGGCATCCCGGCGCCGAGCGAGCGCACCATCACGCAGGCGTGTGCACGGACACTCCTTATTCAATTACTGGCACAATTAAAACATCGAACCGATGGTGCGTGAAAACTTCACATTTCCATGTTACAACACCGGCTAACTGATGAACTGATAAACCGGCCGGTTAACTGGAACTGACTGATGTCTGAGAGGAAAAAGGGTGTGTTTGATAGATGCTTTGTCTAACTGGATATGCGCGTATTCAATAGAGTCTACTAATATCCAGCCCAATGACATAAAACAGGATAAAGATATACATCTTTAATCCTACCCAGTACCTAAACTTAACAACTTCCTTACTGTCTATTAATAAGCAGCAAATTAGGAGTTTATTGAGGCAAAAGTCATAGTTAATAATAATTGTTAGTTAATAGTGAGAACTGGACCTTGAAATAAAGCATCAATTGTGAAACGAATTCAAGTTCATCTGTAAAACAGTATCTACAGACGATCATATTGCCATTATTCAGCACAATTTCAATGTTTAATAACAGTTTAATAACTGTGTCAATGTTGGAAAGATAAACAATTATTATGAATTGAGTTCATTTCAGCTAAGCAGCTCTACAGGAGGAAATATTGTCAGCTCAAGTCAGGTCAATGTTGATTCAACTCAGTTCAATTCAGTTGCACCACATGAGCTGGCAGATTAATTAATATGCATTGAAGTAGTATGAAGTATTTTAATTAAAATATTTATTTATAATATTACATATTTAGAATTTACTATTTAGAATTTTAATTCTATATTATTTGTTAGAAATGTCAATCTTTTAATCTTTTTCTGTCATTATAATAGGACAGTTGTATCACCCTGATATTTTTTACTTTATGGCCCAAAAATATATCAAAATTAATTGCAATTTAGAAACTAAAAACTTACTCATCATGGAAGAGGTGTGTTCAGGTCATTGTATTTAAGTATATATAGACACCTTATCTATCTACCACTTCTCTACACTTTTCCTAAGAAATGTAGGGAAAATTCACCTCTGGCTCTTTGAACATGTGAGACGGAAGGTAAGCAAGAAACATCCCCGGTGTGTGTGTGTGTGTGTGTGTGTGTGTGTGGCAGACGTACCTGTCTCCTTCACAGCTGCCTCTCAGACTGCAGGAGCCCAGCTAGCATGACACCTCACATCTCTGAACAGGGCCCGAGGACTGAAAAGATAAACATACACACACACATATATATGCATGAACACACACACACACACCGCTGCTCCAGCCCTCCAGACCACCACCTGCCTCCATGCACTCGTCTGCGCACAAACACACAAAATTGTCTCCCTTCCTGTGTTTTTATTTTCAGAAAACTTCAACTGACATACCCGCATTAGCTTCCTATGCTCATGTGAGTCTATATGCATACACAAATGTACATATTTGTATGATTACTGTACGATTGTATACATGCACACTGACTACGGCCCTTGCTGCATGCTGCAGGCCAGGCTATGACCCTGGACGGTCCCAATGTCCCTCACTCAGTTCATTCATTCCTTCAGGTGCAACACAAATAAATAGAAACACACGCATATGTGTTTTTCTATCTTGGTTTCTATTGGTTTTTTTTTCATGATGAGGAGATGATGAGTATATTTTCTATCATCTACACCTAAAACTAATCCTCAAACAAACCTTGCATGTTAGGATTTTAATTAAGACATTATTTAGTGTGTATATTAAGCTGTTTTCTCTTAACCATTTTCTGATTCTTAAAATGTAGGTTTCTGATTTCATAATACATTTGATATTTGCGAAACCTGAAACACACACACAAATAATATATACAACAATATAGATAACACAACTGAAAGGTGTTTGTATTTCTCAACGATATATGAGAGATTACGGTCCTGACTTAAGAAATAAAAGAGAGAGAGAGAGAGAGAGAGTTGGAGAAAGAGCGAGTAAAGAAAGAGAAATCTGGGGGTAAAAGCAAGTGTGAATCTGACAGACCAGATTGCCTGGCAACAGAATGACCATCATCTGGTGCAAGAGAAAGAGTGAGAGAGAAAAAGAAAGAGGGATTGAACATAAAAAAGGAGAAAATATGGTGGCAGTTTTAGTGACCACAATGCCAAAACCAAATAATTTTAACTGAATTAATTATCTTTAGATGTTAATTTTTTATTTACAGAACCTGAGAGTCCGTTATATCAATGGCAATTACATATATCAGAAATATTTAAAGCGATGCTGAAACAGAAAACTTCTCCTCTGTGTGAGTATGACTATGAGAGCAGTGTCGAGGGTCAAATCTTCATTTAACGATGCAGTATTATTACGGAGATTCCCACTGGCCCCATCAGTGAATGACATTTTGGTTTCCTGATGTCTGGTTGAGACTTTTCGCCAAACGTTCTGGGCTGACTGTCACAGCACAGCCTCAGGCACAAACTACACCAGTCCCCTCTCTTCACACACAGCACACACTCGCTTTAAACATGCGGGAGGAGGGGAGATCAGCCTATATTGTGCCAAATTAGGTTCTTTATTCTTAAGCTATATTTTATATTTAATATTTTAACATTAAAATGAAGCACACTGTATCCCACAATGCAATGCACTCAATTTGAACTTCCAGTTCCTGTGAACTGGAAGTAATATAAACTAAGATTTTTAGCAGTTCTGTATTCATTTAGTATTTGCATGCCCTGCCAAAAGTCAAGACCATTTTATGCAATATTAGATTACAAAATGCACAATAAATATGCAACATTATGAAATCACGTGAGAGTAATGTAGCGTACCTCTGTTTCAATATATGTATGTAACAATGCTTAATCTGTTAAGCTTACTGTTAAAAATAGTGTTCCATTCTGACTATAACCATGTAACTATTTCAGTTGTCCCAGATACTTTAACTGTGTCTCAGAATCACATACTGTCAGAGTATATACTGGATTTGATGAAGAACTTCTCGACAGTTCATAGAGTAGAGTACTCTATGAACTGTCGAGAAGTTCTTCATCAAATGTTCAAAAGTTTGAGGTCATCAAGATTTATTTTATTTTTTAATTTTTTTTAATGGACATGGACATTTTTTATTTTTATTTTTGAAAGAAGCCTCTATCTAATGCTCACCAAGACTGCATTTCGAAAATAAAACAGAGTAAAAACAGTAATATTGTCTTCCCAAATTTCAATTTCAAAATGTAATTTATTCCTATGATGGCAAAGCTGAATTTTCAGCATCATTACTCCAGTCGTCAGTGTCACGTGATACTTTATAAATCATTCTAATGTGCTGATTTGATGCTCGAGAACATTTATTCTTATTATCAGTGTTGAAAACAGTTAAGCTGATTAATATTTTTGTGTAACCTGTGATCCATTTATTATAAGCAACTTTTGTCTTGTTTTTTTAAGAAGTCACTTATAGATTTGGGCAGTTACAGTTGCTTTTTTTTTTTTGTCTTATATCCAGAATACAATTTAATATTTGGGCTTAGTGGTTGGCACCCATAAGACAAATTGTATGTCCATGTTATTGTTATTTAGTGTGATATGATGTTTCTCTGTCAGTGCCATGGCAATAGCTGCTCTGTCTGTTTAAATTAGTTCTGTGAGTGAGGAAAGTAAGCGCGAAACTTGCTTTACCACTGAAATGGTGCTGTTGTTTGTGCCAGAGCGGCATGCGTTTAAAGACTACGTTACTGACCCTACAAAGTGACTAACTTTTTTTTTTACCTGTCTATTTTGACATCCAAAGTAATTCTACATCTTTGTCATTACAAGCTACATTTGATGCAACAGTAAGAAATGTCTATATTAGAATATACTTCTAAATAATAGAAATAGTGTCCTTTGGAGGAGTACTTCAGATTTTCAACAGAAATATTTTGTAGATTTGTCTTCCTACAGAAGAATATTGCATAGTATTTGTTAGGGTTGGTGATATGAACAAAATCTTATATCACAAAATGAGTAATTTTATTTCACAGTAACAATATTGCACACTATAATTATTTTTGCTTTAAATAAGGTCTTTATGATATCAACATTTTTGAAACCATAGAAATTTCATAAATCTTTTCACCAGTGTCAATATCACAAGAAACTAATACTAACCTAAATTAAAAACAAACAAACAAAAAACTCAAGCTTACTGAAGACAAGTAAACAGTCAGTGATTAAATAAGAATAAGAAACTAATTACAAGCGATAGGACAACAAACTACAGTATAACAAATAAATAAGAAATGCTACATAAATCGTATAGAGTTCTGTTCTTCACTGTGTAAATTAAATATCTATTTCTTATTATTAAAGTTACACAAGTTATTTAGTCAAGAGTAGTGAGAGATTTTCTGTCTTTTGTTGTTTGATTAACATAATTGACAGATAGTATTGACAGGAATATTAGACTGCTGTCACTTTAAGAGCTGCCCAGATCCAGTATACTCTTGTCTTTCTCAGCTGTTTGCTTTCACTTAAGACCTAAATTACTTTGTTTATGAGGATACTTGCAAAGATGGACATTTTGGCACATACAAGTTTGTGTAACCGTTTAAGGCCTATAAAGTGGCAAAAACTCCCTCGTTCTATGAGCACCATCCTCATGTGCGCGCGCCTCTCAGATAGCGCTAAGAAATTAGTTCTCTTTTGCTGCTGATTGCATTTTAACAGATTAAAATCACTTGTTTAAACGATACGTTTTCATGACCACGTAGCGCAGCAGCGCCATGTGAGCGTGTAACCACGATAGAGACAATAGTCCAAAATCTCTACCAGTTGACAAATTTCTTCCAGTTAATCGTGTCTACCGGTATATCACCCAGACCTAGTATTTGTATGCGAGTCACTCCTGCAGTCAAGTGAACGACAAAACACAGATCTGAAGTCCTTGACCCTAGTTTCACCTACAGAAATACATTGATTAAATGTAAATTAATTAGAAACATTGAGACACAAGAGCATATATTGCAAATAAAGAACTCTAATTAGTCTTTGGGTTTATGGCTACAATATCATTAGAAACATGGATATTAGCTACTAACACCACACATTCTGCTGGCATTTTCATTAAAGACGTAAAACCAGAAGTTGTCAAAAAACGACATAAATAAGCTGTCTGGAGAATGGTTTATGGTCCGGCTGGAGCTCACGCGTGCGCTCACCCTCTAAACTTCTCCAATAATAGTATCTCGCTGCTTTAATGGAGTCCTCTGTATGTGTGCGAGTCAGTTTCTTTTCCATCTTGTTCACCCAGTCAACTTCTCCCGCTGTACTAATTAATGAATGCTTAGTGTGGGTGCCCTTTCTATTGAGTCCCTTTAGTATAAACATAATTAATGCCCGGCCTCTTTTATGGAGGCTGTCATCAGTATTCATCCGCATCCCCCGGAGGAGCGCGCGCTGAACCGCTGCTGCGGCCGGACCGGCTCGCCTCGGCACAGCAACACTTGGAGCCCGAGTGAAAGGACCTGGGAATGCACAAAAGTGGTATTTGTAAGCCGAGATCAAAAAGCATTTACCTTTAGATGTTATCCTGTTATGAATATTCAATGGCCTTATTTAAATCTAATTTAGGTCTCCTTATCTCTGGGGGTTTTTAATCAGTGCACATAGCCGGAGGGTAGCTCTGATTGACAGCCAAACTTTAGTGAAAGACAGAGAGCTGGTGGAGGGAGGAACAGACACAGGGCATGGACAGAAGCACAGAGAGAGAGAGAGAGAGAGAGAGAGAGCTGTGCACTTGTGTTTTTGGGGCACAAGATGTTAGGTGTAAAAATGCTGTTTTGAATGCAAAACAAACTGGTATCTGAACAACATGTTACCACAACACTGTTTAAAGGGATAGTTCAGCCAAAAATGAAAATTCTCTCATTAATTACTCAACCTCATGTCGTTCCAAACCTGTAAGACCTTCGTTCATCTTCGGAACACAAATTAAGATATTTTTGATGAAATCCAAAAGCTTTCTGACCCTGCATAGACAGCAAGGGTACTACCATGTTCAAGGCCCAGAAAGGTAGTAAGAACATCATTAAAATAGTCCATGTGACATCAGTGGTTCAACCGTAATTTTATGAAGCTACAAGAAGACTTTTTGTGTGCAAACAAAACAAAAATAACGACTTGATTCAACGATTTCTTCTCTTCCAGGTCAGTCTCCACCACCATTCACGAGAGTACCATGACATTGAACTATCCCTTTAAAAATAAAGGAACAGTTCACCACAAAATGAACATGTCATTATTGATTCACCCTCATGTTGTCCCATATTTCTTCCACTGAACAAAATGAAAAGTCATCTGAATGAACATACATCAGTATTTTAATTCAGACAGTGTTTATTTCATATTAATTGACCTCACATCTCAAAATAGAAGGTTCGTATTGGCATTGATGTTTCCATGAAGAACCTTTAACATCCATGGAACATTCCATTGCACAAAAGGTTCTTTATAGTGGAAAATGGTTGTTTTTAGAACTTGCTGAAACGTTCTTTAAGGAACCCATTGTTGCGAAAACCCCCTATTAGAACCTTTATTTTTTTAAGAGGTAACTGCCAGTGACTATATTATTACCCATCATCATGTTAACATTTTAACCAATAAAATAAACTACTAGACAGCTAAAAATAATCAGGGAACATTCTGAATTGAATTCAGAACATTTTAAATAAAGCACAAGTCATTTTTGGTCAGCATTTTGGTCAGCTTGACAGCACCATGTGCTTTTACTGCATGGAAAACAGAAATTCTGATTCAACTTAAGAAAGAAAATGAGCTTAAGGCATGAGCGTGAATAAATGATGACAAGTTTAATTTTTGTCTGAGCCCATCCCGTTAACTTTACCAGACTAAATGAAGCTCAGCTGTTTTACTGCTGCAAAGCTTCGCTGATAAGCGATGACACATTTTGAGCTAATGACTTACGGAGACTGCTTAGTTTGAAACAAGAGAATGAAATTTCCTTGCGTGATGAGCTGATAATCAACAAAGGAGAGGCTGTCAGAGAATTGAAGCGGTCCACCAAAGCTCTGAGCTAATAAAGGTCTTTTGTTAGGAAGAAGTCTTCTTGTTCAGGTCTTAAGAACTTACAGCACTATCACTCCTGCAGTTATAAAACAGCCTCATCGATGAGCACAGTGAGAATTAAGCGAGTATTAAACACATTGTTGCGTGTGATCATTTGAGACCTTCTGACTGGAAGGAAAGATGGAGGGAGTTATTTTCTGAAGAGGGCAGCATATGACGACTCCCTGCCAAAGCAATGCATCATATTGTTCTGTAAACATACATTTGGCATTTGTTGCCGTTTGTTTGTATGTGTGTGTGTGTGTGTTGGTTTAAAAAGTAGACCGGAGGTCTAACTGTCAGGAGCATATTTTTGTGTTCTTTCTGTCTGTTTCTTTCAATGATATCAGCACAATCAAAGGTAAGGAATCCAGACAGTCCCAAATAACAGCAGCTGTCTTCAACAACATCACCCTGATAAAATAATTTTAAAGGCACAGTTCAACTGAAAATGAAATTCTGTCTTCATTTACTCGCCCTTATTATGTTCCAAAGCCGAATGACTTATTTTATTCTGGGGAAGACAAAAGATAATGTTTTGAAGGACTAGAGGGTTTAAGCTTCAAAAAAGAAAGCAGCATAACGGTATCATAAAAGCTGGTCTGCATGACTTGTGCACTATACTGTATGTCAAGTCTTGTGAAATCATATGATAGCTTGTATGTGAGAAACAGGCTGAAATATATGCGAATATTGTGATATTTGAACAGTTCACAGTTAATGAGAATTACGTCAAATTTGTAAAGAAATCATTTGTTTTGGGTTGAGTCTTTTTAACAAATGATGAATGATTTGTTCATAATATTCCACACATAATCCACAATTCCAGTCCATCAATTAATGTCTTGTGAAGCGGAAAGCTGCGTGTTTGTAAAAATCAAATTAATCATGAAAGCACATTTTGAACTTAAAACTGTTGCTGAGTCCTTCATTCATAATATTGCTTTCTCCAGTCATCTCATCTGAATCAGGAGAGAAATATGCATAGATCAAGCACCATTTATGAGCAGAAACAGTTCTAAACAAATATGTTGGTAGATTTTGATGTGAGAGGACAATTGGAGATGGACTTTTTCACTGGAGTAAGTGTTATTATGGATTATTGTATTTTGTTCAGAAGCAGCCGTTTAAATTTAAAATGCCTTAACGATGGAAAATGATGAATTTCTTTATTACAAACAGCTTAACACAGGACATCAGCTGATGGACTGGAGTTGTGTGGATTACTTGTGGATTATTGTAATGTTTTTATCAGCTGTCTGGCGGCACCCATTCACTGCAGAGGATCCATTAGTGAGAAAGTGAAATAATGCTAAATTTCTTCAAAACTGTAAAAACAAACATCTACATTTTGAATGGCCTGAGGGTAAGTATATTTCAGCAGATTTTCATTTTGGGGTGAACCATTCCTTTAATATCTCACTGGAGGTGAAATTATCAGTAAACGCTGATTTTAATTTTGTTCTCTTTCTCATACAAAGTATGGACAACTTTTATACTACTTTATGGTTTTTGCACCTTATTTTAGGAGCCATTCTTGCATTGGTGTAGTTACAGATACACTGTTTAGGCCCAGGGAGGGTTTATGTAAATTGCACTGAAATTACACTATAGCGGCATACACAATAATACATTTTATTACCTGTCAAACAAAAAAGAAGCAGCTTGGGCATTGCATCAAATTGTTTACCCTCGTTCTGGCTTCAGAAGCTTTCTGCTTCTTCGTCTGTTGGTAAAGCAGGATAATAAGGGTTTCATTGTCTAATTTTCGCTCTTTGCATTGCCAAATGGTACTAGTGTATCTACAGAGGTGGCATTCATGAATATCTTGGACAGGTTTCATTGAGACACTAAGAATGTTTTGAGTTCTTGCAACACCTCTTGATATTTTATATGGGTGTTTCACTGACACTTTCTTATCATGACGTGAGCGCAGGTGTGGGGTCCTGTCCCGGAGGGCTCCATTAAAATAGTGTCCCTCTCTGTGCCGAGCTGCAGGACAGTGTGTGTAACGCCGGCCATATGCTAACCAGGAGGCCAACAGCTGACTGAGATAATTGACAGAAATCAACATATCTGGACACGCGCGCGTTTGTGTGAGATGTGAGCGGGAGGAAATGATTGGCGATCAGCAACACTAGAGTCGCTCCACAGGGAGGGCAAAACAAAGTGATGTGGTAATTTAGTTAGTGGAGAAAGAGTTTATAGCCACAGGGCTCAGCCTTTGACATAAGAGAAAGACAGAGAGTATAGGAGCTTGGAGCTTTCTTCTGGTCATAGAATATCTTTGTTTTGGTTTATTTATTTTGTGACTATATTTCCTAGTCTTTTTTTTTTTTGTGCTCAGCAGCCTCTAAAAATATTAATTTGTTCTCTAAATACTTTATTAAATTATTGTTAAATTAATTGTGTTCCCAAAAAACGTAAAGTGCAATAAAATGTATTCTTATGGATTTGATATCTATAATATAACTCATTTTTATTGTGGAGACTAAATAGTGCATGTGTTAGACTAATTAGCATGCAGATCAGGTCTGAGTTTGGGGGGGGGGGGGGAGGGGTGTATAAGGAGAGGACATTCGTTGAGACGACGACACAGTGACATTGTCATTAGCTTGAAGTTAATTAGTAATTAACGGCGCTATTTCACTCAGGCGCATCTCCCGCTCCTCTGACAGGCTCTTTACTCCTCCATTGCGACGAAAACCAATAATGCGCGCAGGGGGCTGTTCCTCTGTCACTTCCCGCGTGAGTTAATCAAGGGCTTTTCTACGATCTACGATACGAAGATATGTAAACGCTGTGGTATTATGGCATGTCACAACCAGCTGTGTTAAATTCAATAATATCCCGAAAACATACAGTGCCCTACCTCAGGTTTGATGTTGTTTAAATTCACTAAATCAAACTAATTAAAAAGATTAAGATTTCATCTTAGAATCATTTATATTTTTAAGATTAGATTGACAATAGATTTTAAATTACTGTTCAATGTCTATGCTAAACATCATCATAATCTCTCACCTGTTGTTTATTTATACAGCATGTAGTATGTTACTATAATGGACTGTTGTGGCATGTGGATTGAAAGCTGATGGATGTGTTAATAAACACATGTGTACACATGTGAAATAAAACCCACGTACAGCCTTATTTCTCCTCACTTCAACTGTATATAGCAATGCAAGCATTTTAAGCATGAGACCTTCCCATATACAAAACACTGGAGGATTCAGTCTTTTTTCTGAACACAATGACCATTTTAATCACACACTTAAACACTATATCTTTTCCAACAGATCTCAAATAATGTATGGTTTATATATATATATATATATCCTCCTGAGAACCAGAAATAAAAAGCTTTGTGAATTTAGTATTTTTTCATGCCATTACATTGTTTAGAGCATAAGAAAAAAATGGTAAAATAACATTTTTGAAAAATTATATTTTATTCATAAGTTATGCTGTCCTCTGTAGAGGACACCAGGACTCAGTTTTTCTAAAAATAAAATGACAAGAGTAGACATGAAAAGGCAAAAACAATGGGAATTTTATTTAAATCACCAATCAATTTTTAGGTTTCAGGATTTTTTTTATCATTAACTTTTTTTAAGGATAGTTCTCAACTATGTTATAAAATATATAACAAAATTATTTGATATACCATTTTGCTTTATGCAATGTGTGTAAAAATTCCATAAACTGGTTTTCCCATTAAGCACAATGTTATCTATACACTGTATCTAATCTGCATATTAAAGTGCTGTTGGGACAGCATGTTGAAAAAAGAAGTGTAATAATGGGAGTAGTAATTGGCCAGATTTTCATAATAATATCTAATATTTCATAAGAATATTGATATATAATTTGTTTTCCTATTCAATTCTTTTGTCTCCCAAAATGTATAATAAACATGCTTTTAGTCCTGGTGTCCTCTACAGTGGACATGTATGAAATGATGTCCTGTTTCATAACAGGAAGTCATATTTTGATTTGAAACCCCATAACATTTTCCTGAGATGTTGATTTATGACAAACAATTTGAAAATTAATCAGATTTAAATTATAATTACAAAATAGTATCATATTTCCATAAGGATGTACAATTGTATCACTAAATTAATGTCAGCCATTTTTAAA
>NW_015555711.1:1988164-1995736 GCF_001515605.1 Sinocyclocheilus anshuiensis
TTTGTGAATTTAGTATTTTTTCATGTCATTACATTGTTTAGAGCATAAGAAAAAAATGGTAAAATAACATTTTTGAAAAATTATATTTTATTCATAAGTTATGCTATGTCCTCTGTAAAGGACACCAGGACTCAGTTTTTCTAAAAATAAAATGACAAGAGTAGACATGAAAAGGCAAAAACAATGGGAATTTTATTTAAATCACCAATCAATTTTTAGGTTTCAGGATTTTTTTTATCATTAACTTTTTTTAAGGATAGTTCTCAACTATGTTATAAAATATATAACAAAATTATTTGTAATAATATTTGTACTATGGATTTTCATTGTGTGACAAGGATAAAACAATAAAAATTTCATCTGTAAAATGGCAGGAGAATGCAACACTGTGAACTATTGTCTGCACATACGCACACACACACAAACAAACATGCATCCACACATCAGCAGAGATCTGGATGTTGTCACCCATCACTCAAATGATCTGGACATTAACCGGATCAGACTCTCAGAGCCTGAGGACATTATTCTCTGCAGTACTCTCAGAGTACTACAGTCTTTTACACAAATATGTGCTTCAAAGTGAGGAAATACCCAATGAATACTGGTGCGACAGTAACTAAATGCTCTTTTCGTTATTAAACATTCGGTGACCTGAATTACTGAATGGCACGTTCCACAAATACAGTATTTTGTACTGAGAACTTGTAGATATATTAGATTAACTATTACCAAATAAAATGAACCTAACATGAAATCTAAATATCTGTTCTCTTAAACCTACAGATCCTTCCTGGAGCCGCATGGAGCACCTCTCATCTTCAGGTGTGACACAGTGTCGCCCACTTTGCCCCAGGCCCCTGATCTCACCCCAAATCCCACCGCCACGGTAAGCGGCATCGCCATCTGTCTCTATGGTAACCTGAGAGAGTCCCGTGAGAGGGGTGACGGATGCCTGGCACACGCACACATTGCCAACTCACCAGCATGGCACGCAGCGACCTGCCATATGGTGCCATCCCATATATCTGCGACAGAAGCAGAGGAAGACCTGCATGTCCATCCATGCTGATATAGCTCTGGAATTACGACAACAGTGTGAACGCCTATTTGCCGCAATATGGCTCTACAAGATTCATTAGCGCACTAGGCTTTCCAATACAGGCTACTTGCAGGCATACATTTTGGCTGCTCGGAATAATGAGCTCCGTGAAAGTGTCTTTTAATATATGTAGATGATCAGAACTGAAGTATACTAAAGAGGCTGTGTGGAAGTTGATGGTTGGTGAAGTTTCCAGACTGGAAACTGAGGTGTAATGATGCTCCAAACAGTCGGGAGGTGCTAGCCATGACACTCCAGTTAAACGCACACATATGCCCACCCTCACACTTTCAATTACGCGCATAAAAGGCCTCTTTTCAGCATTTAAATCTCTGTGCCAGACACAGTTAGCTGACTGTAAACCTTTAAGTGAGGTAGGCCTACTACGCCACACTATTTTCTGGACTCTGCTGCCCCCTGGTGGTGTGGCTCTCAGTGCAACTTTAATATGTCTTGGATCACTCTGAAGAAGGTGTGGTAAACACATTTCCCTTGAAAACATACTTTTATATTTCAGCAAAATACACTTACAAATACAGAATACATCATTTAGATTGTTTTACAAGCAATATGGATTGGTTCGGTTTTCAGTAAAACATAATTTTGACTACCTCAATTTCTATAGGCCTACTATTTAATGTCATAATTATGATTTACTTAAGTATGATATTTTCTTATGTAGCTAAAATGGGCTTCCATTATTTACCTTGATTTTCTTTATTTTTATCTCAGATTTCCTCTCAAGCTCTTAACTGACACTGTTGTCTTCTTGGTAAACAAGTATGATACATTTTTGTTAGCCAATAGTTTAGCTAGTCATTGTGGAATTTATGGCACAACTAAATAACAATAATAACTTACTTAAAACGTATTCTAAAAACATTTCAGACAATATTAAAAAATGATTTAATGATGACTTTTTCATAGTTTTAGTGAAAAAAAAAGTTTTTAGGCTCTTTGTTGTAATTATCATAGTTAAATAAATACACAAAACAAAACAACTATGGATTTTCACATTTTAAAACATTTGGGACAAGGGTAAAACTAAAATTAAAATGTAAAACAAAAATGGCAGGAGTATGTAACATTGTAAACAATTGTTTACACACATGTGCGCATAAACATCATCTCTTGGCTCACTCTGTTGGAGGTGTAAATTAAAACACAAAACATTTTCCACTTGATTAAAATATAGTTTTATATTTCAGCAAAATATGCTTACAAATACAGAATACTACATTTACACTGTTTACATTTCTTTTTAATGTGACATTTGTCTTGAAAATAAGATCGCAATATGTATTGATTCAGTTTTCTGTGAAACATATCTTTCATCCTCAATTCAGGATGCTATGACACTGCATTAATTCACAGATCATCTATCGTGTTTACTAGTCTTGAGTGAAATAATTATAAGGAATGACGCAAGCATAATAAATATGCAAAATTTCTTCTTCGCTACACTAATGCAAGTTATTGTCAGCTGTGATAATGGAACAAACCCCACAATCATAATCCAGTTATGCAGAACAGTCTATTGTAAACCAATAACACTTTAAAGATCAAATTAAACAGCATTAAATAGAACGGAACAATATTTATGAGAGATGGCATTTCTATAAAGCTGCAGTCAAAACAAGAACACACACGACAGATCAGAATCCAGAAAAAAATACAATATGAATTAAGAAAGCAAAGATCATATAAGCATTTTCAATCTAATCTCTAAATCAGATATAAATCAAATATAAAAGTATTCTGAAATATTGTCTACTGCATATATTACACACAGTGATATCTAATCTATGTATACACAAATAACCTTTGTGAACATATTTCTTATGATTTTATGTACTAATGTACTGGGAAAAATACAATTTCCTTGAGTTCCATGCAGAGAACAGTGTTATATAATAATTCAAGTCTTTTTTTGTTTCTTTGCAAATCTGTCATGATCTTCCCTAGCAATAGGCCTGCAATAACAGCAGAAATGTGTTGCCTGTTTTAATGCACACTGACATAAGAACCATTAAAGCGCAGCTAAGCCTTCCTAGGCCTTGCTTTTCCTTCAGTTTCTTTAAAGTAACTAAGCAGTAACATTTTATTTTACTCCTCAAAGCAGTGACAGCTGAGAAATAGAAGATTTACAGCACTTTTGTGACCAGAAATATGCTTTAGTTTTTGATTTATGGTACATTATACACTAACAGGTTAAATAATCAAGTTGCATGAATTGAATTGAAATATTTGTGGTCAAATAATTACCAGTTAGATATAACGTTCAGGGTCTTGTGGGACACTCGAACTCTAGCTTTTGGTCTTCATCTGATTAAATGGACGGTGTATTGCAGGTTTTTGAACTGCTTTGGTCGCAGTAATGATGATATTAAAGCAACTGCTACCATAAACCAACACAAATGCTACAGGGTGAAATAGAAATGAATGAACGCAAAATATTCAGTAACACACTTCATACTGTGGCTCCTAGTGATCTTTAACAGATATCCTACAGCTTCTCCTAAATTCTCTTCAGCCAAAGAAAAGCCAAACAGTCTCTGAAGAACCATAATGAAGAAACCAGTGACTGCTGAGTATGTCCCTCTTCAGAAAGGTTTCTGTCAGAGTCTGTCATTTCTGCTGCTCTGCTCCCGTCATCTGTGCTCTCAGATGTGGATGCTGTGGTAACGGCCCTTCGCTAGATCTATGTCCACTCTGCGAGCTTCTGCGAAGCTTAAAAATGTTCCTAAACCCAGCAGGTTCACTACAGTGATGAGCCCAAAAACTGACGCCCAGGAGCCAGTGGCCTCGATCAGATACCCAGAGAAATACACCATGATGACCCCTAACAAACACACACACACACACACACACACACACACACACACACACACACACACAACAGCATAAACACATACAGCACACTAGCAATCCTCTTAAAAACTGAGCTTGAGTGCTTGTTATTTCATTTGAAATGATTAATATCAAATTTACATTTATAAAATATCAATGTTTTATACTATTCTTACCTGTAAATGCTCCACAGGTATTCATTACTCCTGAAAGAAAAAAAAGTTACAGATTTATAAAAGACAGTCATATTGTTCATTGTAAAATTACAATAAATCTATGCACACCAAAAATGATAATTCTAACAATAACTACAAAGTTTGAAAAAATTGTCCACACCGCAGCTACAACGATAATGAGATAGAGGAACGTTAACTAAAACTATTAAAAAATTAAAAATCCTACTTGAAAATAAAATATTAAAAAGAAAAAAATGAAACTTAGAAAAAAGTTTAAGTACTGTCAAAAAAATAAAATAAAAAAATAAACAGACTAATACAAAGTCAAAAACACAAAAAATGACTAAATCTAATTTAGAAAACTAAAATTAAAATGAAAACAGAAAATATAAAAACTACTTCAAATTATTAATAAAAACTATAAAAAGTATTAATGATACTAATAAAACCCTGGCTACAAATCACTTTCAGAGCTTTTTTTTCAGCTGATGAACAATTAAAGCCATTGACAGCCAATCAAAAATAACCTTCCTACTGATGCATGCACTTTTAATAAACAATGTTATTGTCCACTGGTGTAAAAGCTAATATAGTTAGCCTTAAGTGTGCAATCGCAGTTTGGGTTAAAGTAGAGAGTATGCTACATACCAAACAGAGCCCCCGCACAGGATGGAGCGAGATCCTGAACATTCACTGAAACCCCACTAGAGAGAGACAATTACATTGTCACATTTACATTCATGCATTTGGCAGACACTTTTACATACATCTTATCAGAGCTTGCATGACCTGGAAATCAAGCCATGACCTTGCACCTAGCACCATGCTCTACTGTTTGTTTGGTTGTTTTTTGTTTTTTTTTCAATGCATGAGTAAGCAGTGAGTGACATTACCTATGGCTGAATGTGGTGAGGCCCATAGTAGCAGACACGAAAGCCACAGCTGTGGGGAAGGTAGTGGTCCCACACAGGAACGAGTAAACACACTGGAGACGCCCATAGAGAAGAACTGAAAAACACAATCATACATAATATATTCACAGATTTTGAAAGAAATTAATACTTTTATACAGCAAGGATGCATTAAATAGATCACAAGTGACAGTAAAGACATCTATTGTTACAAAAGATTTCCATTTCAAATAAATGCTGCTGTTTTGGACTTTCTAAAAGAATCCGGAAAATATATCACAGTTTCTACAAAACTTTTAAGCAGCACAACTGTTGTTGATAATAAGAAATATTTCTTGAGCAGCAAATCAGCATATTAGAATGATTTCTGAAGGATCATGTGACACTGAAGACTGGAGTAATGATGCTGAAAATTTAGCTTTGCAATGAATGAATAAATTCAAATATAATATTGTAATATTCCAAAGCGCAACTGTATTTTTGATCAAATTAATGCAGCCTTGGTGCACATAAGAGAGTGTATATTTCAAACATACCTGCATGAGCTTTCTAACTGACGCAGTATCAAAACCTTTAAAAGACAAAGAAAGGAGCGAGAGTATTAGTGTGGCAGCTGAGGAACATTTAACAGTTTTAGAAGTCAATTGCAATCATGTAGACTTGACATTTACAACACCGTAAAACTCAAACAGACTCGTAACATTGGTGGTGGGAAAGAGCAAAGTCCCGACAGAACAATGATTACAGAGATTACACTAAGGAACAGGGAATATTTCATTGCCTTTCTAATTGTCTACCAAAAAGACATGACCATGAGGAACATACAAACTCATATCTTTGAACAAGAAACGGCGAGTGTATTTGTGTAGTATGTGCGGTTTCGTACCCTGACTGATTAGATGGTCTGAAAGGCAGCCACTAAACAGGGAAGAAGGGATGGCCACAAACCATGGGATCACGTTAAACACCCAACCCTGAGGAAAAACACATGCAGACATACACAGGAACAGGCAATGAATAGGCGAGTCCAATGCATGTGATATACACTTTTGCGAATAGGAATCAAACACACACTCTGATGTGATGCGATGTGGAGCCCCCTGCTGGAGTTCAACCACAACAGCATCATACTAACATGACCAGCTCTCTCTCCTTCACAGAAATTAATTACTGGAGACAGTAATCTCAGTATACAGACTGATATTTTTTTGCTTTGACACAGATCGTGTTCTCGCACACTGTTTGAAAGAGCGTAGTTCAGTTTACCTTGGCATCAGGGAAGGTGTCCTTGAAAAACGTTGGCAGCCATGACAGTAGTGTGAAGAAGGTGCTAGCAGTGCACAAGTGTGTAATAATAACGGCGCTGAAATTCAGACAAGAGCGTTTAGAATTCATTTGAAATCAATGTCACCAACACAGCATGTTTATAATTATGTAGATGAAGACTCTAGTCATATTAGTAGGCTAATAAAAGTGGTTTTATTTTACATCTCTTTAATGGAGATAAGGTCATCTCATATGGGTGCCGCCATAGTGCGATCACCTGACCAAATACTAACATTTGGGAAAAATGAGAATGGGGAAACCCCCATATCTAGAGACTTTTGCTTGTTGAATAAATCAATCAAGACTAATAGCACATTTCAACAATGGCATCAGTGATAAAAAATGTTTGCATTATTTGCATGATGCTGGATCCACACCAGTGTCAATGTACAGGATTTTATATTATATAATTAATAAAACAATAGTTATTTTTAATTTAAAAAAAATGAAAGTGGGTAATTTAAGAATGCAAAAAAACTCATCTATTCATGAGTCGGCAGTCTTGTTGTGTTTATACTTGCACTCTTGCTAATTATTGTAACTCAAACTTTCAGGAAAATGCTTTTTACAGAACGACTGAAAGAGTTGTCAGAAGCTTAGCGATGGTAGCGTTGAAGTCATGTGACCTTAGTGTAGTTTGTTTATAGCTGACATTTAGCTTTTTACTTCTGGTGACTGTATTTAGGCTTCAGAATTCATCAGTTGTGTTCATTTGTAAAGGTTATCATGATGAACAAAATGTATAAGGATCAAAAACATTTGTTGGTCACAGAGCTTATTGTCTGCAATAATCCAAAAGCCAATGGAAAAATTGGGTTTTTGTCAAGGGAATCAGAGTGATGCGAATTTCTGGGCTGGCCTACAAAAGTACATAATCACTGCAGCACTCTACTGCTACAATAACAACATTAGTAACAACAGTTACTGCTAGAGCACTCCCTCTAAAGCACACTCAAGCATAAGCAGCATTTTTAAGCATTTTTATCTACTTTTCCTTATACAATAATGTAATTGTTAAACTAAAATGTTACAAAAAACATCCAAGTCATGTGTGCAGTCAGAAACACTTAGCCATGTTTAGCTGACGGGACAGAGTACTGTGTTACTGTTTCTGAGTGCTCTATATATAGACAGACATGGAACGGATGTGAATCAGGCCTTTATGGGAGCTCAGTAAAGACCCTTTGTTCAGCATCCATGCTCTCTC
>NW_015555711.1:1995871-2000519 GCF_001515605.1 Sinocyclocheilus anshuiensis
ACACACACACACACACACACACACACACACACACACACACACACACACACACACACACACACACACACACAGTATTCAGGTGCTAATCTCACCACACAGCTGGCTGTCTGAAGAGACGCAGCCAGTTTCTCTTGGACAGTTTGGACTGGGTCCCAGCGCTGCCCAGAGACTCCAGTGTGATGATGGGACCTGACAAACACAAGCACGATCAGTTTTTAAACAAGCAGTTGAACACCTGTTAAGGAAGGAATAACAGCACAGCTACAGTCTCTGTTCTGCATGGAGTGTATAAATACACACATACTGCACCTCAAATACTTGTTAATTATCACTGAAATATTTACCCACATTTTAGCCAAACTACAATAAATGGCTTACACAGTGTAATTGAAACTTAAATTGTGACATTAGCTTATTACACAGCTCTCTAGAATACTTGATTTTGATTAGGCAATCATGGCAAAAAATATTTTGCGTATTTTAGAATGTCTACGATGTGGAATTTTTACAAAGGACAATACCATCAAAAGTTTGGGGTCAGTAAGATTCATTTAAAGAAATTAATACTTTTATTAAGCAAGGATACATTCAACTGACTAAAAGTGACAGTAATAACATTTATAATGTTTTATATATATTTGTCAATATGTTTATATATATATCATCAGAACTCAAAAGCAGCACAGCTGTTTTGAACATAGGTAATAATTACAAATGTTTCTTGAGCATCAAATCAGCATATTAGAATTATTTGGAGTAATGGCTGCTATATATATGATTCTCAATGTAGTAGATACATATTTTTGGCAGTTTAATGTGTTTTGTGGCCATGGACACAGACATTCAAAGGTTTGGGGTCAGTAAGATTTTTTCTTAATGTTTTGTGCACCCGGGGCTGCATTTATTTGATCAAAAATACAGTAAAAACACTAATATCGTGAAATCTGATTACAATTTAAAAGAGCCGTTTTCTGTTTCATAACATAAAACACAACAAACTGAGACAGACTAAATCCAGAAGAACTGTGACAATGCCTCCAAGATGCTTCAAGAGACCTACCTGCAAAGCTACCTGAAAAACTATGTGCAAGTGCACCGAGGGCAAAAGCTGCTTTAAACGCAAAGGATGCTCACACCAAATGTTGATTTCATTTAGTTAATTGATAGTTGATTGATATTCACAGCATTTTTACACAAGTCAAATGCTTACAACTTTTAACAGTACTGGAGCTTTGCAGGTAGGTTTCTTGAAGCATCTTGGAGACATTGCCACAGTTCTTCTGGATTTAGTCTGTCTCAGTTTGTTCTGTTTCTTCATGTCATTCCAGACAGACTGGATGATGATGAGATCAGATCTCTGTATGGAGCACTGGCTGTTGTCAGACTCCTTGTGCAAACAAAAATCTCACTGGATTATTACAATTAATGGCAAAATTATTGTTTGGAAATGTAAACTGATATTTCCTAATGACACACTACAGCAAAAGATTTAACTTAAAATTTTGACTTAAATCCATTTTAAAACATTTCTTTAGCTGCTGAAAATACTAGTGTACTAATAATTTTGGCCACCACTGAATATATATATATAAATACTGTATTTTTGATCAAATAAATGCAACCCCGGTGCACATAAGAGACTACTTTCAAAAATATTAAGAAAAAAATCATCCTGACCCCGAACCTTTGAATGTCAGTGTATATGGCCACAAAACACATTAAACTGCCAAAATATGTATCTACTACATGAAAAACACATTGAGAATCATTTAGGAATTGTACCATGATTCTCAGAATCAAAATCAAATTATGAGGTGCCAAGAGGTTCCCAATGCTCACGAATGTTTGTGCTTCTATCCACCTTGTTCTTCAATGCGGAAGTAAGCCGTTTTCGGTGAATGTGCAAGATTTCCAGTTCATTAGCCACCATAGGGAAATAACCAAAAGAATAACAACGTGCATTAAACGGTAAAACTGTTTGCACTAAACCAGTGTGTTCATAATTAAGATAATACATTAAAATAATATGGAAAGACACACCAATTTGCAATATCAAGCAGCAAAATGAGTTGTTTTGTACAGCTAAAAATAGCTGGAAGTGGATGACACCGGAAGCCAGACAAATTCATTTTACAAATGGCCGCGACCGCTCTTACGGGAAAAATAAGGTGGATATTCTGGACATACCTTCTCCTTTGAGCAGATACTTCCACATGCAGTACGCCCACAACACAGACAGAAGCCCAGAGACGTAGAACACACTCTCCCAGCCATACAAGTCCAGCATCAGAGAGCCTAGGCCTCCTATCACCAGAGTCCTAGACACACACATACACACAGTTACACAAACTCAATCTGAAAGACATCCGTTACATTTCTAAATGTAACAGAGAAAGCAGACACAGTCAGAGATCTGACACTAACCCCAGGTATGAGCCACTTCCTATGGTGCTCATGAGGAAGCCCCTCTCACTCTCCACAACCTTCTGAGAGCACAGACTGGCCAGAGATGGGTAGTGAACACCTGAGCGCCACAGGATAACAGAAAGAAAACAAACACTCTTTTAGTGCATAGCCATTAGTGGATTATTACGGTTTTCATATTATGACTAATAACACACAAACAGTCAATGTTATAAATTTATACCACCGTGTTAAAAAAAAACACTAAGTAAAATATGTTGTTGTAGTAACCATTAAATAATTAATTAAAAATGAATATTTTTATATTGATTTATTTATTTTCTTAAATATTCATAAGTAAACACATTTATTTACTTAAAAATAAATAAATTGCAAATTGTCATTCCTGGTGGAATGACCTGCCCAACTCAATCCGAGCAGCTGAGTCCTTAGCCATCGTCAAGAAACGGCTAAAAACACAGCGTCTGCTAAATGACTAAATGTAAATGTAAATGAATTGATAATTATTTTTAGAAGTAAAAAATTGGCTGATAAATTATATTTTGGCCATCCTCGCACATTACAAATATTCACGTTGTTTTTTATCCTGTACTGTAGAACGTGTAAGTACTATCGTACTGTAATATTACGTTTTGTACCCATCTCATAATTCTGACATAAAGCTTAAAGTTTATTCTGATTAGTAACAGAAGCCTGGACAAGATGACGCCATTAATTACTTTTAACAAACTTTAATACTTCTATAACAAAAAAAAACGTAACTGTGGCATAGGGTTGTGCCGATAGATGATAGTAGGCTATCGTGTATCGACGATAGCAGATGTCTTTGTCGATAGTCAAGACGATATTAGGCTCATTCTCCTATTAATGTATTAAATTATAATAATAATACTTCTTATTATTTTTATTAGGTGGCCTATTATAATTCGGCTATCAAATTGCCAAGCTATTTCACTGCAGCACAGCATTTCACACACGAGCGCAATTGAGGATTAGAGCCTGTAGCCGGTGAAGGAGTCTCCAACCACAAACAGACGTACATCGTCTGCAGATATAAGCAGAGCCGTCCTTAGCTGACGTGGGGCCCGGTGCGAGGTAGGGAGCGGGGCCCCCCTCGGTCAGTTCGCGATCGCGTTCCACAGCAAATGACCTATTCTCATAAAAAAGGGTCACAGTTTGCAGGAGGGAACATTTAGCAATTTGCCAGCAATCTGGAAGCAATGATTTATGAAACAAGATTCCCCAAACCGCACTTTTCTGCAGTTTCCAGCAAACTACAGCCCCATTTCGAAAAACACTGAGAACAGCTGAATACTGTTTTGTAACTTTCTCCAAGCTATTAACTATTATTGCAAATTCAGTATCATTAGATCTTAGAAAGTAAACAATCAATACAGTAGGAAAGCATAACCGCACAGTTGTGTAAAGTTCAGCTGGTTTTGTGAGGGTGCGATCACTCACCCTGCAGCAGGCCCATGAGGAAGCGGGAGATGGTCATGGAGACGATGGGCTGGGAGCAGAAATGGGCTAAGATTGGCGTGAAGGCGTTCATTGCTCCCCATGCTGCCACTGACAACAGCAACACTTTCTCTCCTCCCACCCTAAACAAATCAACAAAAACAAATAAACAAGCATTTATGAATCCCACATCAAATCCAAACAAGTTATTGCATTTGAATATACTTCTGAGCATTTCTCCAGCAAACCAGACATTCCACAGGGCTCGCAAACGTTAAAAACTTTGTAGCGCTGTTTCAGTTCTTAGATCTGCAGCATGGGACCAATGCAGACAAGCGATTCATTGCAAGCTTAATTTGCATCACCTACTTAATCATGTTAGGTCCTATTTCAGAGCAGGTTGTGGCTCTCTGGTGGCCACTAGACTTGGAGTTCTGTAAAATTACAATATCGCATGCGATTAATCGTGCAGCCCTACCTACATCTAATCTAGGACACACATCCACTGCTGGCTGTTTGACAGTTTAACCAATGCAGACGCCAAAGCTAGATAGATGCCTTATCACCCACAACCTGCTCAACAAATATTTAAAGCATTTTTGGCATCTAGCAACTGTGATGGTTTTAAAATAGAGCCACTATTATATTAACATAGATATTATAGTATAATATCCTATATAACCAGCTATTATATTAACGTAATATCTGAATAGAAATGAATGTGCATCGTGCAACTGCCCTTACTTTCATACCTTAAAATCGGTTA
>NW_015555711.1:2001381-2001780 GCF_001515605.1 Sinocyclocheilus anshuiensis
AGCATTCCTCCAGCAAACCAGACATTCCACAAGGCTTGCAACATTAAAAACTTTGTAGTGCTGCTTCAGTCTTTAGATCTGCAGCATGGGACCAATGCAGACAAGCGATTCATTGCAAGCTTCACTTGTAACGCCTACTTTATCATGTCAGGTTCCATTTCTGAGCAGGTTGTGGCTCTCTGGTGGCCACTAGACTTGGAGTTCTGTAAAATTACTGTATTTTAGCTCACATGAGAATCATATTATGAACTCACCTGCAGTAAATTCTTTAATATTACTTGAATGTAAAATAATAGTAATCAAAAACGCTAACCTACATCTAGGACTGCACGATTAATCGCATGCGATATTTAACGCGCATCTTGTCAGAAAGCCGGTTCTGTAATCAGCGGTAAATCT
>NW_015555711.1:2003116-2007821 GCF_001515605.1 Sinocyclocheilus anshuiensis
GGCATCTAGCAACTGTGATGGTTTTAAAATAGAGCCACTATTATATTAACATAGATATTATAGTATAATATCCTATATAACCAGATATTATATTAACGTAATATCTGAATAGAAATGAATGTGCATCGTGCAACTGCCCTTCCTTTCATACCTTAAAATCGGTTACCTTTATGCATTATGTGTTGTGATTCAGTGAAAATAAATGCTGTGCTACTATTAATGACGAGAAAGTGAGTCTTTCATTCAACACTAATTTGTGACCTACTAACTGTTGCCCAACTATACTTACAATTATTCACGTTCTATTAAATATTAACACATTACAAATTTAAGAGCCTGGCAGAACTCAGGAAAGCTCCATTCTCTCACTCTATATAAATTTAAACAAAGTAAACAAATAACGACATTTCATTTCTCGTTTCACTAACCTGTCACTGACGTAGCCTCCAAGGACCTGAGTGAAGCAGTAGCCCCAGAAGAAGCTGCCCAGCACCATGCCCGTCTCTCTCTTGGACCAGCTGAAGCGCTCTGCCATGCTCACTGCACAGATAGGCATGGCCACACGGGCACAGTACAGCAGGCACGTCCCCAGCAACAGCACCACCGTCCATATCCTCGCTACTGGCCTGCAGATAGACAAATACAACTCTCCAATCTTTACACCAAACAAGATTCATATGAGAAGTTATTACAAGCCAAAGCACATAAATTACATTTCTAACTGGCAGGTATCTATCTAGGTTAATTTGCTTCAGATGCATTGACTAATGCTGATGCACTTAGTTTGAAAAGAAGATGACCTAAATAGTACAAAGTTTCACAAAGTTTATTTCAATCCTCTGGTGTAGAACAAATGGTGACTGAGCACTCATAGATTGTATGTATAATATATGTATAATTAACTTAATGTGTAATACATGCTTATTAATTTTCGCTTTTTGAATGAAACTGTTCACAAAGCTAGTTATAAAATGTTTCAAAACTAAATAACTGGAAAAACAGAGATATAACTAGCCTATATATTTGAAAAACTGACATGAAAATATTAAAATCATTTTGACCATTCACAATTTGCTGCCCAAATAAATTTAAACATGAAATGGTGATTGTGTGTCCTTGAATAATGTGACTTTATATACATAATATTTATATACTTTTATTTTATAATGTATTAATAGACTTTATTATCATAATAATGTATTTATTTGTATTACCTTAATTTGTATTCGATTAATAAACAGTATTTAGAGGAAGGTTTGGTGAGGTGGTCTCATCTTGTCCAGTTCTGACTCGACTCTGCCCACTTCTTCTGTGATCCAGCTTGTCCAATATTATCTGCGGGGTTTTCCTTAATACTGGCCAAATCTGGACAAGAGTTCTTTCCATGTTTTTGTAGAATTGCCATTCAACGCCAAATATATCCGTTTGTGACTATCCGCTCTGGTATCCTCTCGGGTCAGTCTGTGCGAGTGTGACAGGCAAAAAAGCAAAGCAATGAAAAAAAGATGTTTCTATTCCAGTTTCTTCGCGGAAGCATCTCTTTATAACATATCGTCCGCATCCATTGTGCTCCGGCGACTGGCAGTAATGAGCGGACTTTCGGCTTTCACAGCTGCTATAACGCAGCGGGAGGAATTTCAGCTTTTTCCTGATTCCTGAAGTGTTGATGATGATCCACGTGTCAGTTTCTTCTTTCAGCCACGCAGTTCCTCCAACCACTGCCTCTTCAAACCAGGAAGTGGAAATTCAGGCATGGTTTCGCCTTCGGCAAAATACCTGAATGTGAAATCGAGAACCTTATGCAGATATTTTAAAGAACAGGTTTAGCAGACGCAGCACCACTAAACTAAAGGTGTTGAAGTTATTACCGACAAACCGATGTAGCGATGTGAAGTCCGACTCGTGTGCGCGAGTTGATTCTTTTGAACAATTCGTTTAAAAACGGCTCACAAATACGATTCCCTTATTATTTTACGTCAATTTCATCACTATGTGGGTGGTCCGGCTTGTTAAATACTGTAAAAGTTCAAATAAGATTTAGTTTTCAGTTTTATGGTGTTTATTATACGTGTATTCATGCGTCCCAGTTCAGTTTGCTGCAGTCATGATTCAGCTCATAATACAAACTTTAGATCATAAATATAATTTGCTTTTACTTTAAACAACATTACAATTTATTTACATTTATTGACTGAAAACGTTTTGTACTTTTCAATTAACTTTAACTTTCTTTAAACTTCGTATGCATGTTGATAAAATGTCAGTCATAAACGAATCTATTTATTTTCACTCCATCAGTAAACTCGTTGGTTCACTCCAGCTGAATCAAATTATTAATCTTTTTATTATGAGTCAGACATGTCTGCTTAAGAAAATTGTCATTATTCTTAATAGTTAAATAGTGAACGACTCTTTCAGACTCGCTTTGTGAACCGGATCATCTGATTCATTGAAAAGACCCGACTCAAAAGAACAATTTGTTCAGTAATCGAATTTCGCTACATTATACACGAGAAAAGAATAGTCACGTCTAAGTTAATAACATATCACCTGGACAAGCATGCACTGCTCAAGAAATAGACTTTTACAAGGTCTTACACTTCCAAGTTGCCATAACATGTTCTTATTCGGACTCATTTGAAGTTTAATTTCTGGTTTGCGTCTTTACCTACCAACCGCAAACAATGATCATAATCAGTCATAAGAGAGCCAAAGCGGGGCTTTCATTTGCCATTTTGATTAGGTAAAAAACACTGCCTGCAACATTTAATTGGGCATCACAACATAAGTATTTGGCCATTGCATTGAACAACAGCAGCAATTTTGAAAATCAAATAGTTTGGGGATTTAAAAAAAGAATATTTAATACCTATGTAAAGCATCTGACTTCAGAAGCTTACAATTTGATCTCTGCAATATTTATAAATCACAACTGAATGTCAATGTAAGCAGGAATACTATGACAATGTACAGTAGAAAACAATGTCACATGACTTTATAACATTATAATGCAATAACATTAGTACTCAAAAAAGGGCAGATTTTCTTTGACAGGGCCCTTTAACACGCATACAAAATGTATACTTGTGCACTGCAAATAAAAGTTGTGAAATCACACAGAACTCGTTCTCCGCATTGGTACGATCATTCCACTCTCCTTGATGACACCACTGTTGTGCCGTAGGTACCTCACATCAGTGGACACAGTCAAACAGTTAAAGTTAAATCTAAATAGTGTGATTCAGTCCTCAACTATATTTGTAGACTTTCTGAACATTCACTGACAAAATAGATAATAATCCTCTGCAAAAACAAAATGGCTAAAATGCAAACAATTCAGCTCAGCAAGTCAAACATAGTGGTAACAAAAATTACAGAAATCCATCTGCGATAAAAAGTGTTTCCATTTTGGCTAGGAGTCACCCTTAAATCTTAATCTCAGTTCCACAGCCCATTTAATGCAAAGTCTCTGATAAGCAACAAGCAAACAAACAAAAGGTTGATAAAAGGATGTTTGAGTGTCAGTCACGGAGTATAAATAGTTAAGGAAAGGGAAAGTGTCCGTTTTGTTCCCCCGCAGAATGCAAACATAGAGATGCCGGTTGATTTTCACTTGGGGTCCTCGATGGTGCCTTTGCTAAGATCTGTCATTTTGGGGTACTTGACTTTCTTCTGGTCCAACTCGTTCTGCAGATTTTCTTTGACAGGGCCCTTTAAGACGCATACAAAATGTATACTTGTGCACTGCAAATAAAAGTTGTGAAATCACACAGAACTCGTTCTCCACATTGGTACGATCATTCCACTCTCCTTGATGACACCACTGTTGTGCCGTAGGTACCTCACATCAGTGGACACAGTCAAACAGTTAAAGTTAAATCTAAATAGTGTGATTCAGTCCTCAACTATATTTGTAGACTTTCTGAACATTCACTGACAAAATAGATAATAATCCTCTGCAAAAACAAAATGGCTAAAATGCAAACAATTCAGCTCAGCAAGTCAAACATAGTGGTAACAAAAATTACAGAAATCCATCTGCGATAAAAAGTGTTTCCATTTTGGCTAGGAGTCACCCTTAAATCTTAATCTCAGTTCCACAGCCCATTTAATGCAAAGTCTCTGATAAGCAACAAGCAAACAAACAAAAGGTTGATAAAAGGATGTTTGAGTGTCAGTCACGGAGTATAAATAGTTAAGGAAAGGGAAAGTGTCCGTTTTGTTCCCCCGCGGAATGCAAACATAGAGATGCCGGTTGATTTTCACTTGGGGTCCTCGATGGTGCCTTTGCTAAGATCTGTCATTTTGGGGTACTTGACTTTCTTCTGGTCCAACTCGTTCTGAGCCCACAGCAGCAGTTTGAGGAGTTTGGCAAGTTTCGGTGTCGACTCCCTGTTTTCATAGTCCAGCACCGCCTGGTTTACCTCACTCCACACCTGTTATAGAAGACCACATGCTGTCAATTACTGGCAGACTGAATGAATGACGCCCTTCATTACCCTCTACAAATGCCATGATTTACATCAAATTAAATGTGGGGGGAGGTGGAGTGACATCACTGAAAAGACATTTCAGAAAGGCAAGTTATTACATTTTGAGTACATCCATCTATCCATCTATATATCTATATATACATACATATATATACACACATATATATACACACACACACACACATACACACACACACACACACACACACACA
>NW_015555711.1:2007968-2014037 GCF_001515605.1 Sinocyclocheilus anshuiensis
GTAGAGGCGGCGCAACTATAACGACATGTGAATAATCCCGCCCACTCTAAAGCGGTACTGAACTGCAGTGGAAACGCAAACCGTGCCGAGCCGAGTCATACCACGCAGTGGAAAAGCACCAATTCACAGTAACACTGGGAATGTACATTAAGTATAAGGGATCAATTTCACATTGACTTAACTTAATATTGACTTTTTTGCTTAGTGGCCAAAGTACTCTACTGTTCAAAAGTTTGGGATCTATAAGTTGTTTTTTTTTTTAAGAAATTAATACTTTTATTTATTTTAGTCATTTAGCAGACACTTTTATCCAAAGCAATGTACAAGTCTTAAGACTTAAATAATCCAGAATATATTAAATTGATAAAGAATTAAATTACAGCAAGAGACTTTTCATTGTTACAAAATATTTATATTTCAAATTAACACGGTTTCTTTTGAACTATTCATCAAAGAATCCTAAAAATAATGTATCATGGTTTTCATAAAAATATTATATTAGGCCGCACAACTTTTTAAATTATAAAACTATTTTACAATATACAATACAACCAAATATAGCCTTGGTGGATATAAAAGACAAAAAAAAAATCGTACAGACACCAAACTTTTAAATGGTTGTATAGCCTATTCAAATTTGTAAAATATCTTTCTGTATATTGAACAAACATGGCCTCTTTAAGTAAACCAAATAGTTCTCTGCCCTCACACTGTACTGGCCTTGAAAGTGAACTTTGATGTCCTGCAGGGCTGGAATAGCCCTTTTTTTATTAGATGTCAATCCAAAATGGGATCAAAATGACAATGCCAATATGTAAAAATGACCAACTGGCTGGTGGCAGGTGTTAATTTTATACCCTGCTTAATAATATATTAAAAATAGCATTATTTATAAAGATAAGACAGACCAACCAACTTTACCTTCTGTCTCTGCATCATGTTAAGCAGGTCACCGAAGGGCGACTCTTCTGGGTTATCAAACGCCAGGAGTGCGAGGGTGCGCTCCATCTCTGTCAGACACTCTCGGCTTTCCTCTCCCTGTTCAGCCAGCTGTGTCTGTGCAAACTCCAATGCAGCCTCAGTTTCCCGCAGGCGAATCAACTCTATCAGGTGTTGTTGCTAAAGGAGGAAAGCAGATTAAACCTTACTTGTTGTAAATTGAAAAGCATTCCCTTGTGATTTAGCATCAGACAGTACACTTTTTTATATAATAATATAAATATTTATATAAACATTTAACATTAAGGTTATCAACCAGTTTACAAAACAAAAGTCCAACAGTGCACAACTTCGAGTGGGCCCAAGAGGTATTTGGACTTTTGGCCACATTTAATATTGTTAGATTAGATACAACTTTTTAGTTGGTTTGTTAGGTTCTAAATGATAAAGCAATAGATCTGCGTTTCAAATGGAAGACAAAGTATCTGCACACTTTTATTTTCAAATATTAGTGGAACACATCCACAGAGTGTGATGAACTACAGTTGTAGTACAAAAAGTAGGGCTGCACGATAAATCGCATGCGATATTTAATGTGCATCTTGTCAGAAAGCCGGTTCTGTAATCAGCGGTAAATCTCCATCACCTGCGAGCTTTCACATTGAGCAGCATTAACTACACAGAGCCGTTGTTCACTGACGAGCTGCACAAAAAATTGCGTGAATATGAACGTGGTTTTGCGCAGCTCATCAGTGAACAACGCTCTGTGTAGTTAATGCTGCTCAATGTGAAAGCCCGCAGGTGATGGAGATTTACCGCTGATTACAGAACCGGCTTTACTGATAAGATGCGCATTAAATATTGCATGCGATTTATCGTGCAGCCCTAACAAAAAGGTATAATTTTTTTGCAGATGACAACTTGTCTGATATGTTATCTATGCAATGACATTCATACATTTGTAGGGTGGCTTCTGTGTCAAAATACAGCCCTCAAACATATGAAGTTATGTAATATATATCATAAGCCAATTGTCATTAATCTGCTTTACCTGAAGATGAAAGTACAGATATCGGTTAGTGTCCAGCAGCTCAGGATGCAGACTGTTTATCAGTGCAATGGCCTCTTGAATTTGTCCCTTCAGCACCATCTCCCTAATTTTTATCCTTTCATCCAGAGAGTCCAGATCAACACTTGGTTCAATGCCTGATTCCATCCTGAATTTCTCAGCTGCCTCTTTAAACCCCTCTATGTAAAAAGAAACAAACAAATTATGATACAGATCTTCTGACAGTTGTATTAAAGCTGCAGCGGAAGGTGAAAAAATAAAAGTGGTCAGTTGATCACCTACCTGTCACCAGATAATTCATAATGAGCCGATTCATGTCTGCCCGCTGAATATGAACATTATTTAGCTTTTCCATCCACTCCTCTCGTGTTATGTCCTCTGGCTTTTCAGCATAACTCATCATGAAGTGTTCTATATTGGCAAAAATATACATCAAAATTATATCTAATAAAAAATACGCACACATGCATGCACGCATGTGTGTGTGAGTGTAAAAACATACTATTATTAGGGCTGCACGATAAATCGCATGCGATATTTAATGCGCTTCTTGTCAGAAATCCGGTTCTGTAATCAGCGGTAAATCTCCATCACCTGCGTGCTTTCACATTGAGCAGCATTAACTACACAGAGCCGTTGTTCACTGACGAGCTGCGCAAAAAATCGCGCGAATATGAACGTGGTTTTGCGCAGCTCATCAGTGAACAACGGCTCTGTGTAGTTAATGCTGCTCAATGTGAAAGCCCGCAGGTGATGGAGATTGCAAAAAATCGCGCGAATATGAACGTGGTTTTGCGCAGCTCATCAGTGAACAACGGCTCTGTGTAGTTAATGCTGCTCAGTGTGAAAGCCCGCAGGTGATGGACCGCTGATTTACAGAACCGCTGATTACAGAGCCGTCTTTACTGACAAGATGCACATTAAATATCGCATGCGATTTATCGTGCAGCCCTAACTATTATGTTTACTTTTTAAAGATTTTAGTAAAAGAACGACTAGGGCAATAATACAACAAGCTATAGAAAACGACAACGAGTCAGCTAATACACAATGAGACTATACAAATGAACAATGTTATGGAAATCAAGCAAGATTACATTTTCGCTTGTGATCACCGGAAGCTCTAATTATAAAGGCCTGTATCATAACATTGAAGCCTGTACCGCTGGAAAGGAGATCACAACAGATTTAAAAATGTCCGTAACAACAAACACATATAACCGTTAATAAGCACAGACATTCTCCAAGCTTTTATATATTACCATTCGTTTTCGACACTTAAAATAACTTGTCGATTATGCTAAACATGTTTTAATTTTACCTGAATGTGTACACTGTAATCGCCAGCAGCTCGTGGAGAAAGGCCGTACTAAGCTCTCGCGGTTTTTAAGGAAAACGAGATTTCAGCGCTACCTCGTTTGGATTGGCTGCCGATCGAATGCATTTTAATAGCATCGAGGTAGAGGACTGCTTACATTAAAAAAAAAATTATAATAATTTAAAAGTATTTTCAAAATAACTAAAATATTACGTTCGTTGTAACTTCTATTTATTTTTTTTACTTTACTTATTTATTTTTGAATGTTTTCTTAAGCCAGCACTTACCATGACATTATCTCACTATACCATGAATTGTCCAAAATAATTTTGACACTGCAAAACACAGCAGCCTTTCAGTAGATCGCTTTACGGTCAGAAATGTGTCCGTTTGATTTGGTCATTTCGTCATGTAAACGGCTTCCTTTTTCGCTTCCGCCCATTTTCCCTTCGAGCGTGACGTCAGCGCACGACTCCCATTGACCATTGAGCGGAGACGCTGCTCGCGATCATAAGACTAGGACGCCGTATCCGAGTACCGCAGGCTGATTTACTCCTGCTTGAAGGCCGTTTATAGATATAGGAATTAATTTACGAACAACTGAGGAACTGCACGTCTACCTACGCTTCTCCCTTGACGGTAAGAAATGAGAACACAGCCAGAGGAAAATCCTATCTGTACGCCTCAATCGTGCTACACATGCATGCTGCCCTTGCTCATGGATTAGTAACGTTACTGTTGGGGTAGGTTTTTGAGCGAGAAAGCTTAATGCATTAAAGGGATAGTTCACCATTAGTAAAAAAATAAAATAAAAATTCTCACCCTCATGTCGTTTGAAACCCACATGACTGACTTTATTCCTGGAACACAAAATTAAATGTTAAAGACTGACAGATTCAGTAACCGTTCATTTTATGTTCCATACCGTTAAATTGAACGGTGGCTGCGGCTGTCATCCTGCATTTCCGTTTTGGTACAGACTTGAAACAAGTAAATGATGATACAATCTCTATATTTGGGTGAACTATTCCTTTAACAAGCAAAACAATATGGATGCTGAGCGCAGAACTGGGAGATTAAAGGCTGTAAATCTCCAAACCCCGTCAGTCAACACGGGACCGTTTGGCCTCCATCAGCATTGAAACTCGTCCCACCAGGCTGTCATCAGTATTTGCGGTTATTCGTTAGATTTGCGTTGCTGCTCAATCTCAAACAGTGGTTTGCTTTCTAATCCTCATAGACAACATACTGCCAGTTGTCACTGGCTTTCCTGTTTCTTGACAGATAAGTGAGAGAAGTGATAGGCCCTTGACTCAGTATTGCTATCAAGTCTTTGAGTTGTAATTATCTAGCCTGCTATTAATGTGTATGATTTTTGATTGATGGGTATAATTTTATAGGTGTGTGTGTGTGTGGTCACATGAGTTCTGCATTGTGACTCATGACACTTAACCACCTCTCTACTTTGTACTTTCTCTTTCTCCTAGAGCTCAGCTCAATGTACATCAACTGCTACTGCTAATTGTTCTTGATTGTAAATTTAATAAAGAAGTGATTTTGCGATTATAGAAGTTGTGCTGAGCAATTTAAAGGGATAGTTCACCCAAAAATTAAAATTCTGTCATCAATTACTCACACACATCAGAAATGTACCAGTGAGGCTTTTTTTTTAACAATGGAAGTCAATGGTAACCAAACCTGATTTGTTACCGAAAATCTTAAAAGCATTTTCTTTTAAATACCACAGAAGAAAGTCATATGGGTTTGGAACATGAGTGTGAGTAAATGTTGAAAGAATTTTAATTTTTTTTTATTAACGCTTCAACATTTCCATTGAACTGTAACATGTAACTGAATTATCTTGCTTGCTGTGTTTCAATTTTTTTTTTAGCTTGTTCTAGTTGTTTGAGTTTCTGCTACCATCAGTCCTGTTTTTTCATCTTTGTGCTTTGTCCGAAGTGCTCAGTCTCCCACATACTTCTGTTGTCATAGCCTGCCAAATCTCAGTTTTGAATACTACTGTGGGTTGGCTGTCCATTTTGTCCTACATTTGTTTCTAAATATTGCTGCATAACTCTTGAGTGGTCCTTCTCATTCAGAAGACCTGCTGAAAGCACCATCCGTAAAAAAATGGATAATGTATTGGCAGAAAATTACCAGGACATTTTCTGTTAAATTTACGGACATTTCCTTCAACTTTAAAACAGAAAATTCTGTAGATTTACATTATCTTCTGTACCATAAATGGACAATCCGTTATGCAGAAATTTCTACAAAATTATAGCATAGGACTGTCTTTAATAGCAAATAAATCCAGCACAATATATACAAATTGATCATGGTTTATTTTTACCTCATGTAAACATTCTTAAAGGGGTCATATGATGTTGCTAAAAAGAACATTATTTTGTGTATTTGGTGTAATGAAATGTGTTTATGCGGTTTAAGGTTCAAAAAACACATTATTTTCCACATACAGTCAGAACAGCCGGCATTGTAGTCTACTCTCCCAGGATCAGGAAACGGTCCTCAATAAAATGTGCTGCACACATCTGAATATTTGGATTGAAGTTAGGGCTGTCGCGGTGAGGGAATTTCCCTTGCGGTAATTTTGAGTGGCTCAATAGCGCGGTATGCGGTATTATCGCCATACACACACACACACATATACATGTGTGTGTATATATATATATATATATATATATATATATATATATATATGAGAGAGAAAGATAGAGAGTTA
>NW_015555711.1:2014424-2015451 GCF_001515605.1 Sinocyclocheilus anshuiensis
TTTGCAACTTTACAGATCTTCTTTATGCACCAAGAGCTTGTAACACTCCAAAGAGAAAGGAAAAATTGAAATCGCATCATATGACCCCTTTAAAAGTGCATTCAATGGCTTTTGTTTGCCTTAAACAGGTGAAGACAAAAATATGACATCAATTTTTTTAACAATGTGTAAAGCACCATTAAAAATGCTTGAATTGTGGAACACTTTTTAGTTTTAAACAGCAACAGACAGAAAAAATAAAACACGAGCAGGAACTTGTATAATATTGGTGTTGTACCAAATAGTGGTCACAAAGATAAACTTCACTGTGAAACAGTCAAGATTCAAAACATTTTAAAATACATTGGAAAAAATAAATGCAGACAGGGCTGTCATTAATAATTGCTATAGACTTATAGTCAATAGTCAAGTGAAATGTTCCAGTGTTGACACCATTTTTCTATAGGAGAACACAGTATTATTTAAAAGGACAGTTCACCCAAAAATGTAAATTCAGTAATCAGTTACTCACCCTCATACCGTTCCAAATCCATAAGATTTGTATTCATCTTTGGAACACAAATGAAGAGTATTTTTAATGAAATCTCTGTGCTTTCTGTCCCTCCATTGGCAGCCTATGCAACTACCATTTCAAGGTCCAATAAGGTATAGCTCTCAGATTTCATTAAAAAGGATCTTTATTAGCGTTCCAAAAATGAACAAAAGTCTAACAGGATTGGAATGAGATTTTTCATATAATATTTTGGGTGAAATAACGCTTTAAGTTAGATTACTAACCTCTAATTCATGCTAAATTATCTGCATCTCCAATTGACATGGTTCTGCAAAAATACTTTCTTGTACAGTATTTGAAAATATGGAACAGATTCATGCACTCATGCCTCATAGTTCAATGTGAAACTAGGAGAACTACAATCTGAATTAAGAGCAGGGCTCCAAGTGTTTGTGTGCTTTTAGTATGTCTTGCCATGTGCCAATTTGAGGAAACTACTTTTTTTTTTTTTTCCTTTTCTTTGTTCTGTCCAAG
>NW_015555711.1:2015536-2016594 GCF_001515605.1 Sinocyclocheilus anshuiensis
GAAACTACTTTTTTTTTTTTCCTTTTCTTTGTTCGGTCCAAGGTCCATGGTGAGATTTGAAAAAAAGCTCAAATTGTACATGGATTCTCGAAGTTGTTCATACATGAGTCTTGGAAGCGTAGCCATTTGGTTCCCTTCATCTGAACCTTTGACCCTCGTTCAGGATTTCTTCACAGGAAGACTATAAATGACAAGAAATTTAATTAATGAAACTGAAGTACAAATGAAAATTCTGTGATTAGTTACTCACCCTCATGTCGTTCCAAACCTGTAAGACCTTCGTTCATTGTCAGAACACAAATTAAGATATTTCTGATGAAACCCGAGAGCTCTCTGACCCACAGTACATGCGTGTGGTGCTGCTGACGTAGACCCCGCATACGCTGCACCTTGTTTCCTGGCAAATGAACGCGCACGCATGCGTCGTGGACTCGTGGTACTCTCGTTAATGGCAGCAAACTCTCCCAGGAGAGAAGAAATCGTTGAATAAAGTTGAACCACTGATGTCACATGGACCATTTTAACGATGTCCTTTATACTACGTTTCTGTGCCTTGACCGTGGAAGGACCCTTGCTGTCCTATTGGGGTCCTATTATGCTTTTTCACTAAATCAACTTTAGTTAGTCTGTAATGTTGCTGTTTGAGCATAAAAAAGATCTGCAAAGTTACAAAGTTCAAAGTCCACTTCAAAAGGAGATATTTTATTTAACAGAAGTCACTTTTCAAAAACACTTTGTAAAAGAGCATAATAGGACCCCTTTAAATAAAAAATTCGTAAAATGGTGTCTTCTTTTCTTGACAATTCCTCTGCCAGCTCCTGTTGAAGGCATAAAGCACTCTAAACACAGTTGTATCGCACTTCAGATTTAACGTCATCACAGCTGCTTAACATCACCTCAGTAATACGCCAGATGCTTTACGACACGCACAGTAACAAATACACCGCATCAACAACAAAAGTTAATAAACAATTAAAAGTGAGTCAAGTCAAGTTTATTTGTACAGCGCTTTTCACGATACAAATCATTGCAAAGCAACTTTACAGCAAATTAAGTTT
>NW_015555711.1:2016612-2076375 GCF_001515605.1 Sinocyclocheilus anshuiensis
ACTATATATTGTTGCAACACCACCGCCACGACCAGTCTGACGGGGCTCACTGCTAGCACGTACCTCCACGTCGACTAAGATGTGACGGTATGCTGTAAATGTTGAATACGACGGCTCCGACATTGCCAAACAAGCCACACAGCAACAATGTTACAGTTTGTTACATTTAACAAAAAATAATTTACCATGGAAGTGTAAGAAAGGTTCCCCAAACCCGAAATTCGAGTTTAAAATGTAATTTTGACCGTGACTATCTCCGTGAGTAATGGCGCCTGCTCTAGCACTGTTTTTGCACCAATAATCGACCGAGCTTCTTGTTCCCACAATGCAAAGCATAATTCAAAAATATGGAAAAACACCTGTAAAAACCAAATATGGAAAATTCCTTCAAATTATTACGGTATATTGTACTGTATTTTTACAGACTTTTTTTTTTTTTTTTTTTTACAGTGTATGGCTCTGTATTGGTTGCCCTGAGAAGATCTTGGTTGGGGAAACCACTACATAACAAGCTCATACAATTCTCACTCAGCCTGATATATGGGGCAGTGCAGTGTGATACACTATATTTAACACAGACGCACTGGCAGTTCCACGTGTTTAACTGCCAGAATAAGACTTCAGTAGTTTAATATACACGCTTTGAGTCTGATAAAAAAAATGACATGGTCACACTGGATTGATACCTTTATGTAACTGCTATTTAAATGATCATAATAAAGTTTACAAATAAATGTAACAATCTATTGGCTAGAAAATGTTAAGAATTCTTACTACATGGTTAAGAGATTGTTTTAACCCTGGCAAATGGGTTGTTTTATGGTAGAATATAACACATTAACAATTTTGAATGCATCTCAGTTGATGATTCAGTTTTCATAAAGATTATATTGGAGTGATATTACAGGCATGCAGATGATGATTAACAGGTGTGATCACATAGTGAGATTAAAGCTCTGTTGAAAATGACTGTTATAGATTACATCGCACTGAAAAGAGTTTATAATAAGGATACTTACATACATACAAAAGGATACATACAAAACATTTTACTTTTATCCTACAAACTTCTTTTTTTGTGTAAGGTGTAGTTCACAGCATCAACAAAATGCCCAATTACTGACAGAAAATGAGAGAAATGTTCAAAGAAAATAAGGATGCTTTCTACAGATAGAGAAAATAAAAAGAGATTTAGGAAGAAAGGACAACCCAGTGAGGTAGAAGGAAGAGTAGACAGACAGAGACGTGACCTGCAAATTCAAACATCACATAGCACACATATTTAATGTAGGTCACTGTATGCTGTCACAGGAGGGAACATAGTCAACCACCTTTTCTCAAAACAGGGATTTCCACACTTTTTTTGTCAGAACCCTCTGAGATTTTAAATGATTAGTTTGTAGTTTTGCATGTTTATAGTTATTTGATGTCATTTGTTGGTCACTTAAGATGCAAGTAAACAAATTACACATTTAATACTTTGTAGTAAGTGTTTTTTTATTATTTATGTAAAGTTTATATTTTTATGATTTGTTAATTATTAGCTTTTCATCAACTCATAACACAAAACACAGGGTAAACCCAAATGCTGTGCTTCTTGGAAAAAATAAATGCACATTAAAAATCTTCATATTGATATTCTCCATACAAAGCTGTCAACCTCAAAAAGAGGACAAAAAAACCCATAAACTATCAAAAATGATCCATACAACTTGTGCACTCTATTGCAGGATTTGACACTCCTCTGTTCGACAATATTAGCCCATCTTCCATTTTGGAAGTGTGTGTTTTTTAGTGATCATGATGTACCACTCTTCTTAAGTCTCCAGTATCTCCTCCTTCAGATTTATTTACACATGCCGTTCTCATAACTGAATCTGTTATGAGCAAATTTTGACTGGCAACCATTAATCTGCAGATCTTAACAACCATTCCACTGTTTTGGTGACGACTGTATGTCTCAGGGTTAGTGAGGTCTCTACAAGAATACTATTTGCTGCTGATGTTTCCCAGCATACCTCTCTCAGTCTTCCCAGGTTCTGGAAAATCCATTTCCATGAGAGTTATCATGATAATCTTGTTGTGGATCTTAGTTTCTTCATATCTGATATTAGAAAAATGGCAAGAAATGTTTTGTTATCAACACAAGACCATGTGACTTTCCATCAAAATAGTGCTTTCAGCTGTTCGTTCATCACATTTACTCCTCATTTGTTTGGTCTCTATTCTAGTTCTTTGAGATCTTATGTGCCTGTCCTTCCAGCTTTTGAGCACCACCTGTTTGCTCCTTATGTTGTTTTGATGGATGCTTCAGATTCAGATCCATTCAGTTGTCTCTAACTTCTTGAAGTTCCTTATTTTTGGTCAATAATCAATATCGACACATTGTTCTAGGCAGTGTTGCTTTAGTATCATTGACATACTATTAGTTTTTTATATATATATATTTTCAGTTTTAATTTTGTTGCATTTTTTTAGTTTAGTTTTTTAAAAGTCTACTTTTTTATAACATTTTAGTGAATTGTTTTGTTATTTTAGTGTTTCAAGTTTAAATTCTGACATTTACCCACCTTCAAGCTGTTCCAAGCCTGTATGAGTTTCTTTCTTCTTTTGAACACAAAAGAAGATATTTTGAAGAATGTTGGAAACCAAACAGTTGCTGTTAGCCTTTGACTTCGATAGTATGGGGAAAAAAATACTGGAAGTCAATAGCTACCGTCAATTGTTTGGTTACCCTCATTTTTCAAAATATCTTCTTTTGTGTTCAACAGAAGAAAGAAACTCATACAGGTTTGAAATGACATGAGGGTGACAATATTTTCACTTTCATACTAAATAAAAAAAAAAGAGAAATTTTGCTTTGGCAACCAGCTGAAAAAAAGTTGACTAAGTTAATTTTTATTTTATTTCAAGTAATGAATTTTTAAAAATGATTTTATTTTAAGTTTTGGTTGACCATAACGACTCTGGTTTAGGAACGTCGACACTATTACTTTGTGTGTGTGCTTGTTCATTGTGAACAGACTCTCATCAAACACGCTCCACTCGCTCCTGCTATTCCATCACTCTACAAACAGACCTTTTAAAACCAGCAGCACATAATACAAGCCACATCATTTCACCTGCACAGATAGACAGAGAAAAGAGGATGCAAACATAGTGGCGTGGGAGGATGTTAGAACACAAACAGAGGGACCTGACAGAGAACTTGATATGATGGATAAGCCTATACAGGAAAGACATGGACAGCGATGTTCATTAAGCTGTGGAGACTTTGGCAGCCATCTCTAGTCCACAGACTGAGATGGCCACTAAAGAATTAGTCAGACCATATGGTGGTGCAGAGACAGGAGGGGGGAGGGAGTGTGTGAGAGAGGCAGAGAGATGGATGTAGTGGCTGCATTGCAGAGCCCTGCTCCTGATGAAAACTCTATTAGTAATCAGATTTAATCAACCGATGAAGCAGGAAGTCCGTCTGCTAGCTGCCCAGACATACACACTTATTCTGACACATTATTTAAACACAAAACCTTGTAGTAAAAATATAAATGAAATACTAATTGTAGCAACAGACTTTTACATTCATTTTTTGTTTTCTGTAGTAAATGTAGGTGGTGTTTCTCGGTGTAAAAAATACTGTCATGATGCTAAGGTGTTGTGGGAGGTTGCCGGGGCATTGATATGTGGTTGCTAAGGTGTTTTGAGTAGTTTTTGTGATGTGGTTGTTGCTAGTGTGCTGAAGTACGCAAATGTTGTATTCATTTTTTAAAGAAAGTAATAGTTTTATTCAGCAAGGATGCATTAAATTGATCAACAATGAAAGTAAAGACATTTTTTAATGTTCTAAAAGATTTTTATTTAAAATAAATGTCGTCTTTTTTTGTATTCATCAACGAATCCTGACATGTATCAGGTTTTCAGGAAAAAATATTAAGCAGCACAGCTGTTTTGAACATTGATAATAATAAGAAATGTTTCTTGAGCAGCAAATTTCTGAAAGATCATGTGACACTGAAGACTGAAGTAATGGTGCTGAAAATTCTCAGAAATAAATTAGATTTAAAAACCGTTAAAAAAAATAAAACATTTATTTTAAATTGTTATAATATTTCACACTGTTACTATTTTTTTTTTCTGTGTTTTTGATCAAATAAATGCAGGTTTGGTGAACATAACTTTTGACTGGTAGTGCACTTTATTAACAATTGAGAAATTCATCAAATGCTTAACATACTCTGACAGCATGATTTTGAACACAGTTAATGATATTGTGGTCCCTTAATTCTGGTCCTTTCTTCAGTTTTTTTTATTAATAATTAGGTAATTAATTTTATTTATTTATTTTTGTTTGTTTGCTTGTCATAGCAAATCTATTGCCAAGCAAAAATCATAATTTGTAATTGTCTAGAAAAGTAATAGCTAATAATTATTTATATTAATAATTATCATTATTATTAAGAATAATAAGAGGTTTGAAAATCCGAAGCATGAGCAATAGTATTAGAAATCTCCAGTAATATCTGAGCAGATGTTGAATTTTTTGGACACAAATCATCAAAGACTGCTCTGAGGTAATGTCAGTGAAATTCAGACATTCATTTAGAAGCCTCAAAACAAACAAACAAACAAAATCTCACAGGGTTTGAGAAGGGACAGAAATAGCCCTTCACTTATTCAGATGCTCCACTAATACTAATCTGCTAATGCTCGCTGACAAGCTGCACGATTAGCCTGGAAAGGAGGCGAAACTGTCTCGCACCATGGCACAGCAAGCTCCTCGCATGAGGAAAAGTGGTGTTTGTACTCATTTAAAGAGTCGTCATATGTGTATTTTTTTTGTTTTCTCCAAATTTATTGACATGTGAAATGTCTCCTCACCTGGCAGCCTTTTTGTGTGGAGGTGCCTTAACCTGAATTACTCTGGGTTAATGGGTTAATTGTCTTTGATTCATACTGGAGGATGTAACTTCTGATCCTCTCTGTGTGGAAGATGTGTGTCACTGTGTATCTCCCTTTCTCTTTCCAGGTGTTTTCACTTGTACACATACCTGACAATCATGTAGCTAATACTCTGACTGAGCCAGCCTTTTATCCGTCTGCATAAAGTGAACTTTCAATGAGGGGAAAATGTGCTTAATTGTCCTAAAAATAATGCCACACTGCAAAAAAAAAAATAATAATTTCAATCAATCAGATTTAAGCTTGCAATATTGTTCTTTTGCTACTTGAATCAGTTAATGGATTAAGATACGAATATTAGTGTTGTAATTTTACAGATTTATTTATTTTTTTAAACCGCTGAGGTTTACTCATCCAGTGCATGAAGGGGTATAAAACCTAGCATCTTTGACATACTATATTAACAAACTATGGTTAGGGCACATTAATTCTAATTGTCATATCAGGTATAGTATACGGATAGTATACAAATACAGGGGTAGACATGGCAAAGAATACCACACCCAAAAGCTCTCCAGCTCCTCTCTGAATGCTAGAGTCACATGACTTTTTCCAGCTGTGTGGGAAGTCGTGGCCTAATGGTTAGAGAGTCGGACTCGTAACCCAAAGGTTGCGGGTTCGAGTCTCGTACCGGCAGGGATTGTAGGTGGGTGGAGTGAATGTACAGCGCTCTCTCCCACCTTCAATACCACGACTGAGGTGCCCTTGAGCAAGGCACCGAACCCCCAACTGCTCCCCGGGCGCCGCAGCATAAATGGCTGCCCACTGCTCTGGGTGTGTGTTCACGGTGTGTGTGTTCACTGCTGTGTGTGTGCACTTCGGATGGGTTAAATGCAGAGCACTAATTCCAAGTATGGGTCACCATACTTGGCCACATGTCACGTCACTCACGTCATGTCACTCAGTTAATGCACTGACTCAGAACAGGGACATTTGGGGAAATGAGCCTATGACTCTCACTGATGTAATAATGGTGGTGTTTTGCTGCACTAAAGGGTATGGATAATGGGTTTTAGATTCACAGAAATAGTGTATAATGATAATAAAATCATTTCAAGTTTTATTGCCATATCACTGGGATGGCAGTATGTGTATGCTTTCTTTTTTTTTTTTTGTATGTTACGCTGCTGTGTAAAAAAGATAAAGACAAAAAGCAGTGCAAGAATAAAAGCAGACCCAGGAGTATATACAGCACATATAACATGTTTCTCTGCTTTTTCTTTCAGAAAGAGGAGGTGTTTGTGGTGTGAGGGGAGTGTGTGTGCACGCGTGTGAGTAATGGCGGAGCAGCAGAGACAGCGTTCACTCTCCACGGCAGGAGAATCACTATATGTGGTCCTGGGCGTTGATAAAAACACGACACCAGAAGACATAAAGAAATCCTACAGGTAAGACACTCTTAATGGACGTAGAAAGATTGTTCCAACAATGCCATCAAAAATAGTGGAGAAAACAAAGATTTCAACGTCTTAAAGGGATAGTTCACCCATTCTGTCATCATTTACTCACCCTCATGTCGTTCCAACCTTGTATGCATTGCCACAGAAGAAAGTAAGTCATAGTGACAGTGAGGAAATTATGACATTTTTGGGTGAACAATCCATTTGAGTTTCCAATTAAATCCACTAGGGGGCGACAGAGAACGTTTCCTCATTTCCTCTCATGAAAACTTGCTACCTACCATACTGTTCTTACTACTGCTGTTTTATATATAGTATGCATACTTTGAACAGTATGTAAATTTTCTGTGTGCATGAATACTCAGGTGACCGATTATGCTTGCCAGCATTTATCATGAAATAATACTTAGTATTTTACATGCTATTATTAAATAATAGTTGCTAGTTAATATATCATGGAGTTATTAGTAGTGGAAGTCGTCATAGTCGGGTGACCTTCTATAGTGGTGAATGGAAACTACAACAAATATAATTTTTTGCATTGCTGTTTGCTCCAATATCAAAGAAAAAACAATCCATTCAAGCATTTCTAATATGATTTTCCAAAAGAGGAAAAAATATATATATATTGAGAGATTGATTATGTTGCACTTTTCCAAAGTAATAAAATACAAAGTATATTGTTATATATGAACAATAAAATACATTTTAAAAATAAATAAGTAAATAAAAAACCTTGCTTGATTTACAATGTTAAAGGGATAATTCATCCAAAAATGTAAATTCTGTGATTAATTATTCACCCTCATTTTGTTCCAAACCTTTAAGACCTTCGTTCATCGTCTGAACAGAAATTAAAATATTTTTGATGAAATCCAAAAACTTTCTGACCCTGTATAGACAGCAAGGGAACTACCACGTTCAAGACCCAAAAAAGGTAGTAAGGACGCAGCAAATTTCTGAAAGATCATGTGACACTGAAGACTGAAGTAATGGTGCTGAAAATTCTCAGAAATAAATTAGATTTAAAAACCGTTAAAAAAAATAAAACATTTATTTTAAATTGTTATAATATTTCACACTGTTACTATTTTTTTTTTCTGTGTTTTTGATCAAATAAATGCAGGTTTGGTGAACATAACTTTTGACTGGTAGTGCACTTTATTAACAATTGAGAAATTCATCAAATGCTTAACATACTCTGACAGCATGATTTTGAACACAGTTAATGATATTGTGGTCCCTTAATTCTGGTCCTTTCTTCAGTTTTTTTTATTAATAATTAGGTAATTAATTTTATTTATTTATTTTTGTTTGTTTGCTTGTCATAGCAAATCTATTGCCAAGCAAAAATCATAATTTGTAATTGTCTAGAAAAGTAATAGCTAATAATTATTTATATTAATAATTATCATTATTATTAAGAATAATAAGAGGTTTGAAAATCCGAAGCATGAGCAATAGTATTAGAAATCTCCAGTAATATCTGAGCAGATGTTGAATTTTTTGGACACAAATCATCAAAGACTGCTCTGAGGTAATGTCAGTGAAATTCAGACATTCATTTAGAAGCCTCAAAACAAACAAACAAACAAAATCTCACAGGGTTTGAGAAGGGACAGAAATAGCCCTTCACTTATTCAGATGCTCCACTAATACTAATCTGCTAATGCTCGCTGACAAGCTGCACGATTAGCCTGGAAAGGAGGCGAAACTGTCTCGCACCATGGCACAGCAAGCTCCTCGCATGAGGAAAAGTGGTGTTTGTACTCATTTAAAGAGTCGTCATATGTGTATTTTTTTTGTTTTCTCCAAATTTATTGACATGTGAAATGTCTCCTCACCTGGCAGCCTTTTTGTGTGGAGGTGCCTTAACCTGAATTACTCTGGGTTAATGGGTTAATTGTCTTTGATTCATACTGGAGGATGTAACTTCTGATCCTCTCTGTGTGGAAGATGTGTGTCACTGTGTATCTCCCTTTCTCTTTCCAGGTGTTTTCACTTGTACACATACCTGACAATCATGTAGCTAATACTCTGACTGAGCCAGCCTTTTATCCGTCTGCATAAAGTGAACTTTCAATGAGGGGAAAATGTGCTTAATTGTCCTAAAAATAATGCCACACTGCAAAAAAAAAAATAATAATTTCAATCAATCAGATTTAAGCTTGCAATATTGTTCTTTTGCTACTTGAATCAGTTAATGGATTAAGATACGAATATTAGTGTTGTAATTTTACAGATTTATTTATTTTTTTAAACCGCTGAGGTTTACTCATCCAGTGCATGAAGGGGTATAAAACCTAGCATCTTTGACATACTATATTAACAAACTATGGTTAGGGCACATTAATTCTAATTGTCATATCAGGTATAGTATACGGATAGTATACAAATACAGGGGTAGACATGGCAAAGAATACCACACCCAAAAGCTCTCCAGCTCCTCTCTGAATGCTAGAGTCACATGACTTTTTCCAGCTGTGTGGGAAGTCGTGGCCTAATGGTTAGAGAGTCGGACTCGTAACCCAAAGGTTGCGGGTTCGAGTCTCGTACCGGCAGGGATTGTAGGTGGGTGGAGTGAATGTACAGCGCTCTCTCCCACCTTCAATACCACGACTGAGGTGCCCTTGAGCAAGGCACCGAACCCCCAACTGCTCCCCGGGCGCCGCAGCATAAATGGCTGCCCACTGCTCTGGGTGTGTGTTCACGGTGTGTGTGTTCACTGCTGTGTGTGTGCACTTCGGATGGGTTAAATGCAGAGCACTAATTCCAAGTATGGGTCACCATACTTGGCCACATGTCATGTCACTCACGTCATGTCACTCAGTTAATGCACTGACTCAGAACAGGGACATTTGGGGAAATGAGCCTATGACTCTCACTGATGTAATAATGGTGGTGTTTTGCTGCACTAAAGGGTATGGATAATGGGTTTTAGATTCACAGAAATAGTGTATAATGATAATAAAATCATTTCAAGTTTTATTGCCATATCACTGGGATGGCAGTATGTGTATGCTTTCTTTTTTTTTTTTTGTATGTTACGCTGCTGTGTAAAAAAGATAAAGACAAAAAGCAGTGCAAGAATAAAAGCAGACCCAGGAGTATATACAGCACATATAACATGTTTCTCTGCTTTTTCTTTCAGAAAGAGGAGGTGTTTGTGGTGTGAGGGGAGTGTGTGTGCACGCGTGTGAGTAATGGCGGAGCAGCAGAGACAGCGTTCACTCTCCACGGCAGGAGAATCACTATATGTGGTCCTGGGCGTTGATAAAAACACGACACCAGAAGACATAAAGAAATCCTACAGGTAAGACACTCTTAATGGACGTAGAAAGATTGTTCCAACAATGCCATCAAAAATAGTGGAGAAAACAAAGATTTCAACGTCTTAAAGGGATAGTTCACCCATTCTGTCATCATTTACTCACCCTCATGTCGTTCCAACCTTGTATGCATTGCCACAGAAGAAAGTAAGTCATAGTGACAGTGAGGAAATTATGACATTTTTGGGTGAACAATCCATTTGAGTTTCCAATTAAATCCACTAGGGGGCGACAGAGAACGTTTCCTCATTTCCTCTCATGAAAACTTGCTACCTACCATACTGTTCTTACTACTGCTGTTTTATATATAGTATGCATACTTTGAACAGTATGTAAATTTTCTGTGTGCATGAATACTCAGGTGACCGATTATGCTTGCCAGCATTTATCATGAAATAATACTTAGTATTTTACATGCTATTATTAAATAATAGTTGCTAGTTAATATATCATGGAGTTATTAGTAGTGGAAGTCGTCATAGTCGGGTGACCTTCTATAGTGGTGAATGGAAACTACAACAAATATAATTTTTTGCATTGCTGTTTGCTCCAATATCAAAGAAAAAACAATCCATTCAAGCATTTCTAATATGATTTTCCAAAAGAGGAAAAAATATATATATATTGAGAGATTGATTATGTTGCACTTTTCCAAAGTAATAAAATACAAAGTATATTGTTATATATGAACAATAAAATACATTTTAAAAATAAATAAGTAAATAAAAAACCTTGCTTGATTTACAATGTTAAAGGGATAATTCATCCAAAAATGTAAATTCTGTGATTAATTATTCACCCTCATTTTGTTCCAAACCTTTAAGACCTTCGTTCATCGTCTGAACAGAAATTAAAATATTTTTGATGAAATCCAAAAACTTTCTGACCCTGTATAGACAGCAAGGGAACTACCACGTTCAAGACCCAAAAAAGGTAGTAAGGACATCGTTAAATTAGTCCATGTGACATCAGTGGTTCAACCTTAATGTTATGAAGCTACGAACATTTTTGTTTACAAAGAAAAAAATAAATATAAATTATTCCACAATTTCTTCTCTTTCGCGCATTCACAACACACGAGTGTGCAATCCTCTGCTTGCAAACAAGATGCAGCACATCTGGGTTTTACGTCAGAACGCCAGCTCCTCCGTCAGCAGCATCACACAGTCGTTATTTTTGTTTTATTTGAGCACAAAAAGTCTTCTTGTAGCTACATAAAATTACGGTTGAAATGCTGATGTCACATGGACTGTTTTAACGATATCCTTACTACCTTTCTGGGCCTTGAACATGTCAGCTCTGTTGCTGTCTATGCAGGGTCAGAAAGCTCTCAGATTTCATCAAAAATATTTTAATTTTTGTTCCAAAGATGAACGAAGGTCTTACGGGTTTGGAATGACATGAGGGTGAGTAATTAATGACAGAATTTTCATTTTTGGGTTAACTAACCCTTTAATAACCGTGGAAACGCATAAACACAGTCTGTGAAAAGGGTCCATTTTTAACATAATAATATTTAACGTTAACACACCTAAAAGCAGATTGGCAAGGATGCTGGACAAAGGTCATGGTTGCATTAATTCTTAGGAAGTTCAATTATTTCTTCTCTTCTGATTTGCAGAAAACTAGCTCTGAAGTTCCACCCTGACAAGAATCCTGACAATCCAGAAGCGTCTGAGAAATTCAAAGAAATCAACAATGCTCATGCCATTCTGTCAGACCCCACCAAACGCAACATCTATGACAAATACGGATCTCTGGGCCTCTACGTGGCAGAACAGTTTGGAGAGGAGAATGTTAACACATACTTTGTATTGTCCAGCTGGTGGGCCAAGGTTAGTCATACACACAAGCACACACAAGACCATTAAGTTATAAGATATATATACTATATTCTTCAAGTTAGATCACCATTACCATTTAGTTTGGAGTCAGTCATTTATTTTTAAAGAAATTAATACTTTTATTCAGCAAGAAATTAAATGCATTAAATTATTCAGATGTGACAATATCTCAAAAGATTTATATTTCAACAGTTTCAACAAAAATATTAAACCGCAAAACTGTTTTCAGCATTGATAATGACAAGAAATGTTTCTTGAGCAGCAAATCAGCATATTAAAATGATTTCTGAAGGATCATGTGACACTAAAGTCTGGAGTAATGATCCTGATCCTGAAAATTAAGCTTTAACATCACAGGATTACACTTATACAAGATAACAATACAATACTTCTGACCCCAAACTTTTGGATGGTAGTGCATATAGTAAGTTTGTGTACATGCTGTTATTTATGTTGAATTCCTCTTTTTTCCACCCTCTGGACAGGCATTGTTTATATTCTGCGGTGTGGCCACAGGCTGTTATTTCTGCTGTTGTCTGTGCTGCTGTTGTAACTGCTGCTGTGGGAAGTGTAAACCTCATCCTCCTCGGTCAGATGAGCCGGAATTCTATGTGTCTCCTGAAGACTTGGAAGCTCAGATGCAGTCTGATGAGAGAGGTGAGACACACTGACACACAGTCATTTACAATAGTCAAATAAACACGATAATGTTGACATGAAATCAAAATGGAAGTTTTGTGTCTATTAGTCCATGTATTTTAGCTTTTTAATACATTCATAAGCTAGTGTACTTACAAAAGGTATTGTAATGAACTTCTAGAAGTCCAGTAAAATATTTTCTATATTGAAACTGTCCCATTCCCCACATACCACCTGCCACTGACAACCAATAGCAAGTACCAAATTATGCTTTGGTGACTTAAAGGTATAGTTCACCCAAAAATGAAAATAATTTACTCACCCTCAGGTTGTTCCAAACCTGTATAATTTTCTTTCTTTTGTACAAAAGAAGGTATTTTGATGAATGTTGGTGTCCAAATAGTTCTTGGTTCCCAGTGACTTCTATAGTATTTTTTTCCATAATATTTGGTTACCCAAATTCTTCAAATTATTTTCTTTTGAAAATCAAAGAGGTTTAGAACAACTTGACGTTGAGTAAATGATGACAGAATTTCATTTTTGAGTGAACTGTCCCTTTAATGTTTTTTATTTTATTTAATTTTATTTTTTTACTGTGTATTATTTCATTGTTTAGTCATAACCAAATATAACAAAGAATGCAGTTCTGCAGAAAATGCAAAATATGTAACCTAAATCCACATTATTTATTTTACTTTAATAAAATTTTAATAAACATAAAATTATAATAAAATAATAAAAAATGAGTGCACATTTCTTTTAAATGTTAATTATTAAAAAAACAATATTTAGACATATAAGAACTATGCAGTTGCTTTAAAATGTACAATAACACTGTTAAATGTAATCCGAGTAAATGAATATTAAAATATCATGATGCCTAAAACCACAGCATTTAAAAACGAGTTTGGTTTCTAGTGTTTTTTTTTTTTAAGACATATGAATTATTATTCATTTTAACATCAGCCGCTCCTTTTTGTTTGTTTGTTTGTTTTGTTTTAAGACCTTCAATATATCCTACTTCCATACTCTTGGATTTTTAAATAAGAAATGCATCTGGAAATAAAACTGTGTTAAGCAAACTGTTTCATTGGGTCTTTAATAAATGTCCATAGCGCAGTTCAGTGCATGTTATTGTAAAGTGATAATGATTGTTTCATAATCTTTCATCACAATGTCATCATTTTATCTGCTTCTGAAAACTTTTCTTTTCTGCTGTCATAACTAAGGCCGTGCAGGTGGGTCAATAATATCATTGGTTTCAATCAAATCCCAGTGAATAAAGTCCAGTTTTTCTTAGAATTACAGTTCAAATGCCTTCAGATTGTTTATTTAGCCAATAAAAGGTCTGTTCAGTATTTGAAGTGGCCTCCCTGGCACTCACAATCATGCCTGTAATGCTTAGCAACAGGAGTTGCTATGAGTTGCTAGCTGCTCATATTATAAAGCAGCGTGACACTGGTGTGTGTTTCCACAGATGGCAGCAGCCCCATCGTGATGCAGCCGTCCTCTGCCACAGAGAACACTCAGCTGACCGCAGACTCTCACCACACCAGCTACCGGACAGACGCCAGCTATTAAACCTCTCTCTCACAGACGCACAGGACCACCATGCCAGAAAAAGTCACGGTGGGCAATGGGTGATCCAGAGGAAAGAGGATGAGCGGTTAGTTAGTTACAGTATCGTTGGAAAACCTGAAACGCTCCACTGTACATGGCAAGAAGCGAGTTTATTTTTATTTGCCTTTAAAAAAAGGCAAATAAAGCTTAATCTTGCCAACAGCTCTTGTTATGCACTGGTTATCACACTGCATTTGTCTACATAATAAGTTAAAATAATTTTGATCAATCTTAATTGAAGCATGAATTACGTTTCCACAACAACAGGACACAAGGAAGTATTTTTGTATGCTTAGTGCATTCAGCTATCATAATGGATAATGAAGCTGGCGTTACACTGACTCGAAAAATTTGATAATTGTAGAGGTTGTCACACATACCCTACCATTCAAAACCATTCATACCATTTTTTAGAAAGGATGCATTAATTTGACTGAAAGTGACAGTAAAGACATTTAGGTTACAAAAGATCTTTATTTCAAATGCCATTCTATTGAGCTTTGTTCATTAAAACAAAAAAAACAGAAATATTAAGCAGCACACCGGTTTTCAACACTGATAATAATAAATCAGTATAGCAAATCAGCATATTAGGATGATTTCTGAAGGATCATGTGACACTGAAGACTGGAGTAATGATGCTGAAAATTCAGCTTTGCATCACAGGAATAAATTACTTTTTAAAATGCATTAAAATAGAAAACTGTTTAATTGTAACAATAATTCACAAAATTAATGTTTTTATTGAATTTCTGGTTTAAATCCAGCCTTGGTGAGCGTAAGACTCAAAAAAAAAACAAAAAAAAACCCCGCACAGACCACTACTTTTTCAAATTCAAAGTTAATGACCCTTCCATGCATTTGATTGGCTCTCACTAGCTCAAACCTCACAATCACATCATAAACATTGTCCTGGGTTGTTTTCATGTTTCCACATTTTTTTTTGTGATTTTTTTTTTACAAACAAACCTGTGCCATTTTCATTATCCAGAAATCACACTATATAAGTTATCATCCTTCAGGTTCAAGTGTTTCATAACATTAACTGGAAATGGCTTTCAGTAGTTTGATACCTTTATATTTTTCTAAACAGTAAGGCAGTATAGTGTAGTATAGTCACTGAGGACACGACTGAGGAATCATTGCTGTGTCATGTTGTGTAAGTTTATATGAGCCGTCTCTCGTGTTAATGGCATCCGGTGGGCATGTACTATCAAATATAATCATGCAGTGCTTAGCTGTGCTCAATTATGTGGTGTGTATGGGCAGGGGTTAATTTGGGATTTGTTATGTGGGGGGACTCTATGGTATCGAGCTTATATACAAATATGATTTATTCTGAAGTAATATTCTCATTTTATTCAATATTTATATATTCAATATTTTATCCAAGGACATTTTTTTACCTTTATAGAGGGCATTTTCCCAATAATCTCATTAATACTTTCATTTCAAATTCTTACATTTGATCTATAAATTCAATTATAATAATGTGATTATCTATACGTTATCAAATTAAATCACTTACACTGAAAAATACAACAGCATTAAATAATAATATGAGATTCTTTTAAATATTTTTGAATATACAAACAATAAATTATGGTGGAAATGATACTTTTCAACGAAATTAAAACGCCAGTGCCAGTAGTGTTTAATAAGTGAGTCACTGAGTCGTTCATTCAAGCGATTCGTTCAAACGACAGTTTCATCAGATATTTATGCGTGGGCTAATGAAACTTTGATTCAACTGATTCGTTCAAAACACGGAATCAATCAGCAATGAATCGGCTGGTTGCTGTGAGATGCGCTGTGTTTCCGCCTAAAATGTAAGTGACCTAATATTATTGTATTTGCTTATTGAACAGTTTATAGAACTATTAAACAGTCGTAGTGGTGAAAACGTTGTGTGATGTTGCCTAACTAACTGCATTTTAAATATAAAAACTTTCCATTTGGAATTTTTACCTCAGGATGCTGAGTTTCATAGTGTTGCGCGTTTTGATTTCTCCTGGAGAGGCTGCGTGAGCCTCGCCTCAGCAATATATGCATAATATACAGTCTATGTGCCGGGGCTCAGCCCCTGACGGCCCCGGCCCAATTTAAACCCTGTGTATGGGGAACAGGAGTTTAGGGTCAGATACATACAAACACGTAGCATTGTGCCAGGTCATTTAATCTTGAACAGGTGTTTTGTATTTCCATCTGTATTCTCGAGGCTTTGCTAAGGTAAAGAGTGTTTGCATTCCTCAGGATTGTGGTTTTAGAAAGCATAAGCCCATCCTCAGACAGCTGGGTTCAATATAAGCACAGTTGGATTGTGGGTAAAGGGATTCACATGCACAAAACATACAGTATGTTTCCCATATAATTCAGTATCATCAGTGATTTTCATCCAGTTTCACACTGACCCAAAATTGTTAACTGATGCATCCTTTTTAGTGTGATACATTTTTGAACATTTATTTTAACAAATCTGGTTCTAGACTTCTATCACTCAGTTTGCTGTTCTATTTTGTTTTGGCTGTAATTGTACCCATAATTTGATGTTGTTCCCTAGTGCCATGGTTTAATTAGTTCAGCATATTACACATTAACAGTATTATTACTATTATGTCAGAAAATATGAATAACTCTGTGATCTGTGTCCTTCAGACTAAAATGGTTCGTGCTCAATTTGATCATCTCATATGCATTCAGGGTTCCCAGTCATGGAAATCTGGGAATATCACAGAAGTGTAAAACTGTGGCTTTCCAGCCTGGAGCATTCACAGAAATGAATAAAAAGTAATGAAAATGTCCATTCTCTATACATTTTTAGATTTGCTCAGCCCTAAAATATTTTAGTGGCTGGAAATTGCTCTTCATGAGCTAAAATCCTAAAAAAAAAAAAAATGGTAATGGAATAAAGTCATTGGCCAAACAATCTGGGAACCCTGACACTTGCAACCTTTTAGATCTTCTCTTTTCTTTTATCTGTCAGAATACATGCATATTTTTATTTTATTATATTTGTTTTATTTTAATTTTTTGATAGGAGTGAACCAAAAAATACAGACATATAGGAAACCTTCATTTCTGTGTGTGAATGTGTGTGTTGTTTGAAACTGAGATCCTAATTTAATCACTAATCATCTACTGTATGTTCTGTTTAAATATCTGTAAAATGGATTAGCTGTATAGCTGTCCGTTTGTGCATACATTCATTTACATGCACTTGAAACAGGATATACGGAAAACTTGTGTAATTTACCCCAAATGTGTATGTTTTATTTGTTTAGGATCACATTGTGAATATGTCATAGGGCTGTAGGTTTATCATGTAGTTTTTTGTATTTTATTTATGTCTAAATGATTAGGCAGATTAATAGTGATCATGTTTCTAAGCATTTCGAAGACTAACCTGTTCACAATGTGTAACGCTTTTTATTTGCAAAATATTATTTCTCAACACAAGCTCCACTGTAACACAGCTACTGATCTGTTTTTTCTTTGTTATCCCAGTTTTCCTTTCCATTTATTTGTTGTATTCATTCATTCATTCATTCATGATCATAAACAAACAAAAAAAAACACTGATCCGATTTCCTATTGCTTCCAATCTAAGAATAAGAGAAGGAATGGAGCGTTGCGTGTGAATGCAACACCTAAACAGAATCATGTTAAAAATGAAGGAAATAGTATAAACACGGTGATGAGAAACAATATTTTATTTATTATTTTTTTATGTTTTTAATGAATTACATAGTTCAATATGTGTAAACGAATATGACTATTGTACAGAATGGCTGAATTCTTTTGCGTGTTCTGCATAAATCATCTGAAATTGTTGTAGCATAATATAATGTGTCAGAGAGATGTAACATGGATAATTGGTCTGAATTACAGCTGTAAAATAAATGTGAAGGAAACTTAAAAAGAAAAAGTATCTGTGTTGATTATTTGTGTATTTGTGCAAAGGAAATAATGATCTTTGTAATGTTGCTTTTCACACATTTACAGGGATATAAAAAACCCTCTTAATTAAAATAAAGTAGAGCTGTCAAACGATTAATCGCATTCAAAATAAAAGTTTTTGTTTGCATAATATATGTGCGTGTTCTGTGTATATTTATTATTTATATTTATATATACACATGCATGCATATATTTTGAAAATATATACGTCTATATTTATCTTCATATAATTTATATTATAAATAAATATAATATATAAAAAATTTTTTAAGTATATACATGCATGTGTGTGTATTTATATATACATAATAAATATACACAGCACACATACATTTATTATGTACACAAAAACTTTTGTTTTGGATGCGATTAATCGCGATTAATAGTTTGACAGCACTAACATAAAGTTAGAATATTAAACCAAAAACATTTAAGTGAAAGTAAGAAACGTATGTATTAAAGAAAAGTAAAAAAAAAAAATGTTAAGATACGAATGAGCGTAAGTGTGTGTGTGTGTATGTAGAGCGAGAGAGAGAGAGAGAGTTACAAAGTGTTGTTTCGGATCTTTCATAGTATGGGTAAAAACAGTTCTTCAGAACACCAACTTTAGAATTTTACAGAATAAAGAAAGTCATACAAGTTTGGAACAACATGAGGGTGAGTAAATAATGACTTTTTATTTTAAGTACACTACATTTTTTCTGCAATTATTTGATAAAAAATACTGTAAAAACGGTCATATTGTGAAATATTGCAATTTTAAAATGACTCTTCAGTTTTTCCTCTGTCTTTTTCCAACTCGAATGTAATCGTACACACTTGTGGAAGTTTTTGTCTTAAAAGTTTAAGTACACTTCATAAACACTATCTTACTCTCCTCTAATACTGTAGCTGTTCTGGCATTATTGACTTGTTGACTGTTTCAAGGCTGAAGACATGAATGATTGGAGTAACTGGAGATGAGGCATCATCTCTGTTTCCCAGCATTCCACTGGCTGCCTGATATGGGCACAACTGATCAAGGGTAGGGGGTGTCCCAGTGAGCCAGCAAGAAACCGGACACCTTCCCCCTCTTGCACATGCACACATACATATCTTCAGCTGCAAACCAACACAGGCCCCATTTCACTGTTCAAGCACGGGCAGAGCGACTGCTGCCTCGAGAGACTGGACAACCACACAGCACAGAGACATGAAGACGGTGGCGTCTCATCTCCTTAGCTGTGGTTTCACTCTCCGATCTTAATTTCCAGCGAGTGTGGGGTCAGCAGGGGCACACGGCCATGTCTCTTCCACTGGATATTCACTCTTACCACAAAGACCCCTCACTGGGGACGCTGGAGAAACAACTCATCTGTCCCATCTGTGTGGAGGTCTTCACGAAACCAGTGGTCATTCTGCCCTGTCAGCACAACCTCTGCCGCAAGTGTGCCAATGAACTGTACCAGGTGTGTACCAACTCACTCAGAGGATGATGGTTTATGTGTGGATGTAGAAGTACTTTTTCAAGCCTTTGGTAAGATGATGAATTCTCAAAATAGCATCTGTGCACTTGATACACGTACAGTTCATCTGTGCATGTCATGAGCTGCCAGTTTCCTTCATAACCCAAAGTGTTTTCTATGTGCTAAGGTGCTATTTGAATTTTAAGCGATAGGTCATTTTTGCGAAGTTGGATGGTCAACAACATGTCAAGGTGCTTGTACATTTGGGTACATACATGCCCATTTATCTCAGTAACGTTAACTATATTAGCATCCACACCAATGGATAATAACATTCTGTTTATTATAAGCGCATGCTGCAGTTTTGTCCTCTGCCACTTTAAACGCTCAAGCAGGATGGATTCTCATTGGCTGAGTTAAACTGAGTGTTTTTTTTTAATCGATCAACACCTGGGAAAAAATCGTTCTAATTCCAATGATATCATAACTCTGTCTTTATCGTTATTTTTGTGGTATAAATTTCCATATTCTCGTACAATTGGAATGATAATTAAAACTTTACAGTTGTAGTTATTATTATAGACATATTTTTAGGAGTTTCTAAAGTCATGGCAGTACCACAGTAACCACAAACACAAGACAGTTTTCTAGACCTGTCATGTGGAAAGCCAACAGGTGGGGATTGCAAATGTCTAAACTCAATCTCAGTCTGAAATCTGAGGTATAAAAATAGATGATGGCCTACATTTGATGCATTTGAGCCATCAGTGGTTTCGTGTTCATGCAGCACACAATGCATATTGATATGAAAGTCCCTTGTAACAGATATATGTTTTGTCTGCATAACCCTCCTCCTCCTCTGCACCTAAATTAACTTTGATACCTCACCGGTTTTCCCTTACACCTCCTCATAAGCAAAGGTTAAAAGCCAAGCAGTGTATCTGTCATGAGGCCAATTTACATGGGAGAAAAATTATGACATTTCTGGCTGAACCTTTTTATCTGCATGCTTGTCTTACCGTTTTCATATGCTATCACATCATAATTATCAGATAGTTATACATAGCATTAATCACATTATGCTGATGTGTAAGTTAGAAAGGTGGTCCAAAGAGATGCTAATAAAAATGTTAGTTGATCTCTGCACCTTTAAGAACCAGGGCTGTTTAAATATGCACTACAGGAAGCTGAATTAACATTTGAATTGGATTGAAATTCAACCGATAAAGTAATTTAAAGGGGTCATATGATGCTTTTTTAAAGATCATTATTTTGTGTATTTGGTGTAACAGAATATGTTGACTTCATGGGGTCACATGAATTTCTTAGAATTTCAATTTTAATTCCACTTCCTTAAATTCAAACTTTGATTGCAATTCTAAAATTCTTAAAGGGGTCATATGATGCGATTTCAATGTTTCCTTTCTCTTTGGAGTGTTACAAGCTCTCGGTGCATAAAGAATATCTGTAAAGTTGCAAAGACTAAAGTCTCAAATCCAAAGAGATATTCTTTATAAAACTGCATAAACACATTTCATTACACCAAATACACCAAATAATTTTGTTTTATTTTTAGCAGCATCATATGACCCCTTTAAACTGGTGTGCAACCCTGCTAACTGCATACACACTTGACCTCTGACCTCTCAGAGTGAGTGTAGTGTCATTTTGAAACTGAAACCAAGAACGAAGTAGTGGCATAAATATATTATCATCATGATTCCTGAGGAATATCAAGTTGTGCATCTCTTGTAAATAGATAGCAAATAATACAGTGAATAAATAATTCCCATCATGCTTTAGGACATCATTATAATTGAGCCAGTGATGGTGCTCTGATTCACACTGGACCTGTAAGCCTCAGCAGCTGAGAGCTATTAAAGAGTCTGACTATTTAGGATACCTGATGAGATCAGTCTCAAGCTCCTCTGTTTGAAAACTCTATTTTATGTCCCTGTATCTACTGATTAAGACGAGACAAAGACACATGCATGCACAGATTTAGACTGCTCAGTAAGATCATCTTACCCTCGAAGTACAAACAGCGCATCTCTAAGGAGGTACATGAAAGTTCAATTAGTCTAACCAAGAGGTGATGTTATTCAGTCTGGTTAACCATGCTAGGCATTTCTTTTCATTTTTTTCTTGCTTAGAAAGACATCTGTAGTGAATTATGAAAAGTGGTTTCAATTGTCAGTCGATGCATGTAATCACAGATACTGCTGACATTTGAAGAACAGCATGCTGAGTAAGATGTGCAGCCGTCTCTCTTCCAGGTTGGAATCGGAGGACGTTTTCGCTGCCCTTCCTGTCAGCATGAGGTTGTCTTGGACCGTCATGGAGTTTATGGACTGCAGCGCAATTTACTCGTGGAGAACATTATTGATGTTTACAAACAGGAGTCTGAAAGGTCAGATGATAGAGAAAGATCCGAGATGTATGGTAAACCTAAGTTATGTCAGTACGGTAAGTGTTTAACTGATCTTTAATTTATTGTAAATCAATGTGTCTCCAGCTCTAGGCCTCCACAGAAGCCTCCTGCATTGTTCAGTTGTACGGAGCATGAAGATGAGAAGCTTAATATTTATTGCCTGACGTGTCAGGTGACCTCCTGCTCTCTCTGTAAGGTGTTTGGGGCCCATAAAAACTGCCAAGTAGTTCCCCTGCCTGATGTTTACCAGCAGCAGAAGGTGTTTTCTCCTAAAAAAAAATATTTGCGTTGTCATGTTACATCTTCACATCTTGTAATGAGCCAAATAATTAATTTCAATTCTTATAGGCTGAACTCAGTGACAGACTTGCTACTTTGGTTTCCACAAATGAACGCGTTCAGTCATTTGTTAACGAACTAGAGGCACTCCGCAGGAACATAGAGGTTTGTGTGGATCTTTTACAAAGTCATGCAATGAAACATCAAAAAACTACAAACAAAGGATCTGTTCATGCACACAATTCCACGTTGACAGGAAAACAGCAGGATCCAGAAACAAATTCTGTGCGAGAGGTTCGATCAATTATCTGCCATTCTGGAGGAACGTCGTAAGATCATGACCCAACAAATCACCTCTGAGCAGGAAGAAAAGACTGGCTGGACCCAGTCTTTACTGCAGATCTACAGTGAGCATGTAGACACAAACTCAAAGTTCATCCAGGCAGCCCAGAATGCCATAGAGGACCCAGAGATGGCTTCTTTTGTGCAGGTACTATAACTTTTGTGTGGGGCTCCTCAGTAATCTTACATTTTGAATGCCAAAGGCATGCAGTTTGATATATATTTTTATCTCTGCTTTATAGACCTCACAAGATCTCATTGAAAAGTAAGTCTATTAGCAAATTTAGCAAGACTGTTGAAATAATGTTCGCTTAAATCAAACAAAAACAGTATCTTTTCTTTTCTCTGAAGGGTTGGTAAAGCATCTAACTGCTTCACTCAGGAGACCCTGGATCCTGACTATGAGAAGATGGATCACTACAGGGTGGATTTTGATGCAGAGGAGAGAGTTCTGTACCAGCTGGATTTCATGGAGCGTGAGCATCAGAGACCCAATAGATTAACTTATCATTTATTTTTCACAAATCCTCTGATTAATGCTGCCAACTTTACAGCTGAAGAAGAAGTGGAGGAAACACCTTATGAACCAGAGTCAGAACCGGAGTCTGAACCTGAACCAGTGCTGACCCTAGAACCTGACCCTGAACCAGATCCGGATCTGAAACCAGAGGGTTCTGAGATGATGAATCCAACACCGGAGACAATAGAGGACTCTTGTGGACAAGCAGACAGTTGTAGAGACATCAGAAAAGTGGCTGTGTGTGAGAAGAATGGCTTAAGCACTTCACAGGTACATTCATCTACTAATGTGTGCATCTGCAGTCTCAGTCAAAGTTTTCAAGAAATTTTTCTGGACACTTAAATAAGAACCTCTAACCTGAGACTTAAGAGAATTAGATAAAATTGTGGTATTTAAGGTATATTGAAATATACATCAGTAATTGCTTCTTTTCTATCTTTCCTTTAGATTGTCACTCTAGTCTTTTATTTCCTGGGCTTTCTGGTCATCCTCCAGCGAATATGGGGAAACATTCAGTGCCTTATTTGTATATAGCAGAGGTGAAGGGTCTGGACATAGTCTCCAGGTACTAATAATGCTCACATGTTATTTTGAATAAAAACAAAGCCAAAATGTTTTTGTTTAAATGGGAGGAAGGTTTTAAGATAGACTGGATTAGTATCATGTCTCTATGTTCTTGCATAAAACAAGTTTTCTGCAGACTGGCACAGCTGTGAGCTCAGCACTAGAAAGACTGAGCCCTCCAGTGGTCACCAGTGAGATGATTTGTCTCTGTTTCTACTGGCTCAATCCTCCAAAATAAAACCAGAAGCTCAAAGAAAGAATGGTGACTTGCCACTTGTCAGAATGGGTTCTCTTCCCTTCTTGAAAAAAATCTTCTTTGTGTTTGTGCAAAAAATTAAAACATCGTATACACTTATTTTTGGATCTGTTTTTTGTTTGCCCAATAACATTGACTGTTCTTGCTGTAATAGTCAGTGAAAGTTCTCGCCATTTGTTAGACGAGTGCTCCAAGACTGTATAATTTGAAACATACAGATTTGGTTGTAATGATATGAATGGATGAATAGTGTTTACGAGTGTAATCTTAAAAGTTGGCTTGAACTAAAACACTGATTTTCTTTTTTCTTTTCTTTTCTCATTGTGTCAGCATTGACTGTCTAATGGCTTGTGCAATGCATTATGTGAAATTTTGAGAAATTGTAAATCATTGTCATAAATTTGTGTTTTCCTCATTGTGTCAGACAAATACAAATTCGTTTATTTTTGGTTACAGAGCAGGGGCCCGTTCTTCGTACGTCGCTTATTACATCCGAGATGAAACGTCACATCCAAGATGATATCATCGCGCTAATCAGGATCTGGCTAATTCGGTTCTTCAAACACAGCTGTTGTTGATGATTAGTATGGCGGGATTGAGTTATCTGAGATAATTGTGCGTTTATGGGTTGGTTTAAAAGGGGCTATGTATCGATGCTCGAAACCACGATCAGCAATGCAGCGATTGGCTGGCGGTAAGACAGCAACGTAATGACATAATTTCATTAAAAAAGACACCTGACGGAAAACTTGACAAATTCCTGGACTTTTATAAGGAAAACAAAACTACATAAATGCAGAGGCGGACAAAGTACTCAACTCTATTACTTGAGTGAAAGTACAGATACTGCTGGTCAAATATTACTCCATTACAAGTAAAAGTTGTAAAGACAGATTTTTACTTAAGTAAAAGTACAGAAGTACTTGCTTTTAAAAGTACTTAAGTACCAAAAGTAAATTTCCTTTTTTATGTCAATGCACTGATTTATTGTTGTATGTAATACTTGCAATACTTCTGAAGCAACTTACAATACATTACACCTACTGAATAGTAGGGGCGTGTTTGTTTTGGTGATTTCAAATATCAACATTGGCTACCAGAAATCACTTACTCTGCCTTTAAAGGCTACACAACATTATTATATTATCTTTAAATTAATTTTTAAATTATTATTATTTTAAGTTATTGTCCCTGGATTAGTAGGGTACTCTTGTAATAAAGTAGCGGTGGCTGGGACAGATTTTAAGTATCAATTCTGCTTAAAAAGAATTTGTTAATTTATTCCCTCGTTTTAGGTATAGCCTAATTTGTGGGCTACGATTTAACTAAATAAAAACGAGGGTGCAAATTATGATTAAATCAACAAATTAATAAAATGTAGCCACAATCAAGTTGTGGGAGCACATTTTTTATTTGTGGCACAATATTTATTTTTTCTTCCACATGTCTTGCGGGGCTCTGTATGATTAACATCTAATTGAAAGTTGACACGAAAGGAAAGTTGCAACTGTCTTTTCGTCCCAATTGTGACGTATTGCTTCTCAAATGAGTAAAATGTAGGACGGGATTTTGTCCATCTGGAATGAATTTGTTTGTTGTTTTGACTCAGAGTGGAATATCAGAAACAGTGACGCGGCAAGGAAGTTGTTTTGATTAAAGGCACATAAATATTAAAATAATTATGTGCATGGATAAATCGTTTATAAACACTGCAATATTAGCCTATATAAAATAATAATGTGCACGGATAAAAAAAAAACTATAATAAAAACTGCAATGTTTCATAAAAATATGAAAAGTCCATTTTGATTTCGTGATTATAAACGTTCTCGGTTCAATCAGTGAGTCGGTGAGCTGTTGATTCAAGAATCGCTTTCACCGATTGATTTCGATCCGTGAACGCATCTCTGAAGAGAAATCCGTTCACTAATCGCACCTCGCCAATGCTATAAGAAATAATTTAAATAATTGTCTAACCGTAGGGATTGATGAATAAATCAAAGTCTGCGCATAGCCTGACACAAAGTCTCTCACGAAAATTTAATCATGGTTTTACTACAAATAAAACCCAAGAAAACCAGGTTAACTATAGTTAAACCATGGTAACCACAAATTACCAACACCAACCATAGTTTAACCATGGCATTTGTAGAAAAACTGTAAAAAAAAAAACTTTTCGTCCGTTTTCTTATTACAACAGTTTAATGCGTTGAGTTTCTTGTATTCAGTTTGTTCATTGTAAATGACATGCTTTTCTTAAGCACTTAAGCACTGATCTGCTAGATTTTCCTAAAATTAAATAACAGTATGGGCCAATGATATTTTTCTCAGCTATTTTTTTTTATTTTTTTATTTTTTTTATTAATACTCAAAAATCAAGAATAGTACACATAGAATAATACAACCATTAACATAAAAATGATAAACAATAATAACAACAATTAAAGTAGAAACAAACAAAAAAAAGATCGGGGAAAAAAAAGGAAAAGGGGGTTGTTAATACATTACAAACTGAAAGAATAAAATTGAGATTTACATGTCATTAAAGATAGGAAAAGAGATAGATAAAGTTTTTTAGATAAAGATAGAAAAACTGGATTAATGAAAGGTATTGCTCAAAATCTTTTATAAAAACAAAGAAGAGAGGTCTAGAGTTTGAATATTTGCATTTGTGGATGTGAAATTTTGCAAGAAGCAAAATCAGATTCACTACATAAAACTTCAGGTGATTTGTTACATTTAAGATGTTTGATAGCATCAACTACTACTTCTATTTTTCTCAGCTATTTCGTTGATCTGCTCAGGACACAGTAGACGTCATCTCAGGGCGCCGGAAGGAAAGCGCACTTGGGCAGCTCTTCAAGCGGAGCTGAGCTGGCTGATCGCTCGGGATCCTGTGTTGACTTGTCAAGCGCTTTTGGATGTTTTGGTAGTAGAGGGAAGACACGTATTTACGCCTCGCAGAGCTTTTTTTCCTCTGAATTACGTAACTGTCAAGACAACGTTTTGAAGATCTCAACCGACGACATGGATTCCGCCAATCAAGGTAAACAAAAACTAAGCAATCAAACACAAACATTGGATTGATACAACCGCTTATACGTTTATGGCGTAATGTAGAGTAACTGTAGCCTTATCTCTGGATCCCAGCGTTGTGAATGTGTGGTGGTGAAGGGGAGATCAGGGCAGGGCTGGCGATCAGGTTACTAATGCATAACAAAAACACACCGAGGCTGAGTGCAGGTGTTTGCGTTACAATAATTTGATTCACATCGAAATCACAGCTGATAGGGAAATTATGGTTCCGTTTCTCGATGTGTGCGCTTGTGGCGTGGCGATTTTCAACTTGGATTTGGGATATTATTATTAAACCATTAGTAAAGACAACACCACTCCTTTATCTGTTGTGCCATATTATGCGTTGCTATTTAAATAGGCAGTTTAGGGTCAGTGAGGGGCTAATGACATGTGTCATTAATATAGCTCAGACCCACGTGACATCTCTTTCACAGACTGACCTAAATTGACTGTTTGATCAAACCTTTGAATTGTGCACACGTGCTTATTGAATGAATGAAAAAATATATATAAACAATGCACTGTATATTATATGTATTTATATAAATGCATTTTCACTCACTTTCACTGTACTGAAATTTCTGCTGTTATGGTTTTACGTCTGAATGTGAGTTCGATAAAATGCTTGTGTGAAGAGTGATTATAGGTTCATGCTGACAGGATAAATAACATAATTAATTAATGAAACAAGGGCTTTTTCTTTTTTGTGGTTATGTATTAAAAATTTTTTTTATTTTTTTTTGTTGAAAAATGTAGTCTGAATGCACTAAGTTGCTTTGGATAAAAGCGTCTGCTAAATGCATAAATTAAATTAATGTATTAACTATGGAAAAGGTACATTTGGGTGGAACAAATCGAAGGATTAATAAGCTTTAGTTATGTCATTTTAGAGAGCCTTTGATTGGCCAAAAATCTTTGTAGTACAAGATGAGTCATCAGTGTTTTGGTTTCATTTTCCCTAGACGAAAATTTAAATATAGCTGCTATAAGTGAATTTTGTCAATACATAACCTCAAATCTAATACACATGTTAGTTACAGTGCAATTTCTGCAGCAATTTGAATTACATAAATACAGTCAAACCAAAATTTATTCAGACACCTTCAACATGTCTCACAATATCACAGTTCATTCGCTATATTATATATAAAATGGTAATAAAATATGACAAGAACTCAGAGTTAAACTGTGTCAGAACAAATTCATCTTGATAACATCAGATAACTTGATAGAAAGGTATGTAATGAATTAGGTTGAATAGCTATCAGCTGTTAAATTTAAGTAGACAATTAGATAATACCAATTTAGGTCAACCAATTACCAAGCAATGCTTAATTTTGTTCAGTCTGTGGTGTAAAAAGGTCGCATTAGCAATTAAAGAAAAAACACTTACGCAAAACATGGTCAGGTCAAAGATAAAAATAATTTTTGGTCCCAAATTTTTTATCAGTTTTACTGGTAGTCCACTGTATGAAGAATTTTTGGGTATAATATGTCTCAGTTCATTTAGCTATCATCACTTACATAAATGAACTATAGTGTCCTGTACCTTCTAGTAAAAAAATATCAAAAATTAGATCTGGTGTCTGAATAATTTTTGGTTTGACTACTGTATATATTTTCATTAATAATTTTTTCTGTCGTTTTCTTGAAATAACTTAAAGAGATCAGTTTATTAGTATTATTTATTCATACATGTTTTAAGAAAAAGCGTCACTTAATTTTTTGTTTTACTATTGTTTAGTGTCACTGAAATTATGCACTTCATCTTTAACACGTCATTCTCTTTCAATCTTACAGACATCAATCTGAACTCTCCACATAAAGGCCTGGGCTCTGACTCACTCTCAGACGTGCCTGAAGAGAGGGGGGCAGCCGCTGTGAGTCCTGGGACTCTCCCTCCGGGTCTGACGGAGGAGGAGGCCGAGGAACTGAGACTGGAGCTCACCAAGGTAAACACCAACAGCCACTGCATGACAAGAGGTTTGATGATGTGCTCATCTTCTCCAGTATATCTTAAGATTAGGGCTGTTAAATTAACATGTTAATTCAAAGTGATTCATTATAAATAGAAGTAATTCATATATTCATGTTATTGAGTTATTGTTTACGTCTTTGAACAAACTGTGACATCCTGTTAGGTTGAGGAGGAGATCCACACCTTGCAGCAGGTGCTGTCGGCTAAAGAGCGCCACGCATCGGAGCTGAAGCGTAAACTGGGCCTGAGCCCCCTGAGTGAGTTCAAACAGAACGTCACCAAAAGCTGGCAGGACGTCCAGACCTCAAATGCGTAAGAATGCATTCCTTCTACATGTCCTGCTTACTCAAACCCAGGAGGTAACAGATACAGTCTTCTGGGTTGCCATATGCAAAGTCGAATCCTAAACCTCTTTCACAGACCCTGCAGGAATGACAGTGATTTGACATAATTCTGGACAAAATTTAGAACTAAAAGGGTTTGTTGAAGTGGCAAATGGGTGACGACTCTGCATGATGGCAGATGCAAGTTGGTAGCTGGTTCTATCAGTGGAGGAATTCATGGGAGAACTGAAGCCTTTCTAACTAATCCAGCTTCAATGCGCTCTCTTCCAGCACACACACACTCCTCTCGCTTCATGCTGCTGGAAATCAGCCTAAAAATAAAGAGTCGCAGGTGTCCAGTTGCATTTTCTGCAGGATTGTACATTATCAAATAAAAACATTAGAAAAAGCTCTTGAGTGCCTGTTCAGACAGAGGAGATGACTAGGGTTGGGCCGATAGACGATGCCATCGCCGATGGCTGACAGCCATCACGATGTTAAGCTGACATCGTGATTCCTAACCCCACCCCCCCCCCAGTTCCGTGTTCGGAAAGGAAATGAAGCGTACTACGGAAACCACAAGAACTCTATACTATGGAGTGGCAGTACTTACCACACATTTGACAAGATTAGATGTAAATTAGAATGCAAATCATTCGCCATCATCCTATCAGACATTTCTCCTTACTCTGTGTATGTGGTAAGTGAACTTTCATGTACTGTAATGCAACAGGCTACCGCTAACAAGCGGCTAACCTTTTAGTGGCTCCGTAGAACGCGTTATTTCTTTCACGCTTCGGGCACACCCTTAACCCCACCCCGCCCCCCCGATGTCATCGTCCATCACGATGTTTCACTGCAGACATCGTCCGATGCCAGTTTGGTAGACATCACCCAACCCTAGAGATGACCATTGTTTTCTGTGTATATTATAAGCTGGCATCTATGCCATCAGCTGAAAGTCCTTCAGTGTAATTGTTTTTTATCAGTTGAAAAACGGCAGTCCAGTTTCAAAGGGCTCTGTGGGAGGATTGTAGTCGACTCAGACATGAATCACCACCATTTATTGTGTTCCAAGCTGGAGCTCATGGCCATTGGTTTGAGTGTGACTCTCAAGATCTGAGACAAACAACAGATGTTTGCTGTTTTTGATCCTGTAGGTGGATTTATGAGTATGTGTAGTATTTTACAGGACTTTGCTGAGGTTATGGTCCTGGTCAGTACCTTGGGCCCTTAATAGCCCCAGGTTGCATGGGCCAAGAGTGCCTTGATGTGCAGTTGACTACTATTTTGGTAGTCTAATGTTAGCCTACCAAAACATGTGATTTCATTTTTGCTATAGCGTAATAACCCTGTGGGTAGTTTAGGATAAAGTGCCTGTTATATTCATAATGTTCATTGTATCCATAAAATGTATACACAAAAGTAAGCATTTATTTTGCAAATATAATATATATTATATACTCAAATATATTATATACTCAAATATATTAAAATTAGCCAAAATATGGCCAAATATCAGCAGAATAATTTGCCTAGCCAATATTTCAGTCTGTCAGTACTTCAAACCATGGAGTTATTGGTTTGTTTTCAGTCAGAGGTAGTTATCAGTAACACCAATTTTGCTTGAGTGCTGTGCCGTTGAGCTCTGCTGTAGGCAGCACATAACCATGTTGGTGTTTTTTAGCTATGTGGTGATGTCAGAGAAGCTGGGCCAGTGGAATGAGAAGGTTGCAGGGTGTGATATGTGAGTGTTTGACCGAGTATTTGCAGTGAATGCACGAACTCCTCTCACCTACTCTTGAGCTGTCAGTGAGAATTGAGCATTTGAACACCTGAAGCCAGTGTGTTTTAGGAGAAGACATAGGCCTAACTGCTGCCTTGGGGTTTTTCTGCTCTGGTGATCACAAATCAATGGATGCAGTGCATCAAATATAGATCCAGGTGTTCAAATGCTCCACCCCTTGATGGGTTAAATAAAACCATGCATATCAAATACAGCCCAACACAAATCACTAAAACCTGTCTCTCAAACAGAGATGCTATGATCTGATCTCTTGTATCATTGACTCTAACCTGCTCTAATACAATGTACATATTTATCAGCCCCATAAATGCTCCACTCGACTAACTGAAACTTTTGCCACATGATGAAGGCCAGAGGTGTTTTTGCTTTTTAGTTGAAGTGGGCATCTGAAACACTGAATCATGTCTCACGTATTTTTGACTCTTCTTTTTTTCCACCCATGCATAGTATTCCTTCTCTGAGATACTCAGGATCCTCCAGCTGTTTGCTTCTTTAAAACTTATGCTGCGTTCATGTACCATATCTGAATTATCAGCCGATGAAATTCAAATCAGCTGTTCACATCCTTGCTTGTTGAAATTATTCGTCTCTATAGCAGTGCTTTGTTTATGTCTGCAAATAATTAATCGCTACGTTAATTCATCTCTATACTGTAGATACACTACTATTCAAAAGTTCGATAGAAGTTTGGGGTTGATATACGATTTTTTAAAAATGTTTTTGAAAGACGTCACCTAAGCACAACCAGGCTGCATTTTTTTGAACAAAGGTGATTTTTAAAAGAGTAATATTGTGAAATATTATTACAGTTTAAAAGAACTGTTTTCCATTTGAATATGTTTTAAAATGTAATTTATTCGTGTGAAGACGAAGCTGAATTTTCAGCATCATTACTCCAGTCTTTTGAGTCACATGATCTTTCAGAAATCATTCTAATATGCTTTCTTTGATGCTTAATAAAGATTTCTTACTATATCAATATTAAACACAGCTATGCTGCTTAATATTTCTGTTTTCATATATTTTCAGGATTCTTTGAATAGAAGTTATTGTTCTCACTTCGAACAATTTAATAAATAAAAATACTAATTTGTAAAAAAAAAAAATAAAAATCATACTGACCCCAAACTTTTGAATGGTAGTGTGTATATTAAACAAAGATGCACCAGATTACTCTGACTATAATAAAATAGCATATCAAACAAAAAAGTCAAAGTCAGAGGAACCAACTGAGTTTTTTCAGTGTGATTTTTTTTTAAGTTAGTAGTATTTAAGTTAAATAGTATTACGGTAATTCTGACGGGTTTAGCTGTATAGACAGGGCTGTCATGAGAGTGATACTCTGGAATCAGACCCTGTCATGAGACTAAGGTCCTCTATGGTTTTCCACAGGTCTCATGACTTTTAGTGGCAGTCCTGATGTAGTTGGAAGTTTAGCTGAACCTGTCAGACAGGCTACGTTATCACGAGTGTGTGAGAGATCTCCCACTTCCCTCTTTACACACACAGTTTGATTCGCATTCAGACAGAGACGTCTACGGAGAGAGCATGTGTTTGTGTAAGGAAAGTCTTGTCATGTTCAGATGAATGAATGCCACGTCTGTAGCGGTAAAGGCCAATTAATGCTTCCTGAGTCCATTCTGCAGTTTTGTGCACTTGCTGTAGTCATAAATATTACATCAGGATCCACTTTGCTAACATGCTACGTGTTTCCCAATAGCCAAGGTGGTTTGTAATGTCTTTTTGACTTTCAAGATTTGCTGTCTGTGACTTTTTGTGCTTGAAAGCTCCAGTATACTCGCACATCTTATTTGAGCACACAAGTTTCTGGCTGTGCAGTTTAGCAGTGCTTGTGTTTTGTTTGTGAGGCAACATAACTGTATAATCATAATTTTTTTAAATGAAATGTTGTATGTGTGTGTGTTAAAGCACGTTGTGATTAAGAGAATGGAGATTTGAATGTATTACCCTGTTCGTTTGTACTGTAGATATCTTTCAGCTTCTGCCACTCTGGATGACATTGCCAGCTCTGAAGTGTGAGTTACTTCATTCTTTGTGTTTTCAAGGATGTTTTCTGGTCTCATTGAGGTCATGAAGGGTTAAAAGATTGGTTTAAGGTGGCTTGCTATGCTTCATGGATATTTTGTTGCTGGGTTATTAGATAATACAGCTTTATATTGCGTTTCTAAGTAGTGTGAATTGCAATTGCAAATGTGCTTACTCTGTAGATTTGCATTACCATTTAAGTTTGAGGTCTGTAAAATTTAAAAAATATATATATTTTATTCTTACCAATGCTGCATTTATTTGATCAAAAATATAGTAAAACAGCAATATTATGAAATGTTATTACAAAATCCAGTCTCTTCCGATTGATTTAGAAATCATGATCCTTCATGATCTTAGTATTATCAATGTTGAAAACCATTTTGCTGCTTTATGTATTTATGAAAAATGTGATAAAAAATTTTTCAGGATTCTTTGATGAATAAAACATTTAAACTGAGCAGCATTTATTTGAAATTGAAATACTTTGTAACATTTTTGCCATAACATTTGTCACTTTTGATTAATGTAATGTGTCCTTTCTTTAAAAACAGAATCTTACCCCAAACTTTTGAATGGTAGTGTATGACCAACTAACATTTCTTGGATTATTTTAAGAGTTCTGACTGGTTTTTGTCATCTGGAGGCTGTGGTTATGTTGACTAACTCCTGAGAAGTGGAGAGGTTCATGGACATTGAAGAGTTTCACATGATTTTTGTATTTTCTCTCTCTCTCTCTCTCTTTCTCCCCACATCCTTTTCTCTTTGCATTCTGCCTCTTGCAGGTATAAAAAGACTCAGGAAACGCTGTCTCAGGCTGGACAGAAGACCTCAGCCGCCCTCTCCACTGTTGGCACGGCCATCAGCAGGAAACTGGGTGACATGAGGTATGGCACAAGTCAAAATACCCACCCTTGTTCTTCCTGTGTTTCTCTAGTAGTCTTATTCCAGTCACAAATTACAGTGAGACTCCGCAGTCGCTTAGATTTGCATCTCTTCGTTTAACTCGCATGTTTTTATTTAATTTAGTTTTTCTTGGGTAATATGAATTAAAACTAACACATGGTTCCTGGTTAATGTGTTTTGCCTAGCTGAGCATTTCAGTTCTGTTGTGTCAAAGCTGCTCATGATTTATCTTAAACTGCATTTCTGTGTGTGTGTTTATATGGCATTTCATGGATTTATATTGGATCTCCATCACATGCCTTTGATTTTATTAATTGTCTTCTTTGGCTTTGTTTAGACATGTAACAAATCCACCCAAAATGAATTGATTCTGAAAACCAAAAAAAAAGAAAATACAATCCAAACGACATCCATATGCGCCTTGAAGTCTAATGAAATAACAATGCAGACAAAAGATTGGATTAGAAACTCAATTGGATTTGCCTACAGTGTGAGAACAAAGCCTTCATGCCTGTGTTTCCTCTGTCCCTGCTCTCTTTGGTTATTGATCCACCCGTTTACATTTGTGTCATATCCTGCTGCCGTTCATCATTACTGTGAAGCCATTATTATCCATAATGAGTGTTAATGCAGTGCAGCCACAGTCAGCAGAGCCACTTCAACTGCATATGATGAACAGAAGCTCTACCTAACTTGTTTTCCTGGCTCCTGATTCACTTTACTGCATAGACTGTCTCTGTTCTTACTATTATTTGCACACATTTATTTAACTTCCCTCACCACTCCTAACACAAACAGAAGGCAGAAGAGGAGTTTTATGAAAGCCTGAATTTCCTTCTATTGAACGTGACCTGTTGGTAGTAGATACTCCGTGTTCTGACATGCAGAGGGCATGAGACTTAGTTATAAGTCTCAAAATCATTAGCTGCTCAATAGATCAGTCTCTAGTGTGTGATAAAGAGAAGCTAATAGCTTCATTCAACAGGTCAAAAACTTCAGCCATGTTTTATGAATTAAAACTGCTGCTCTGTCGATGTTTGATTGTTTTTTGGTTCATTTCACTGTTCTCCATATTCCCTCAATATCAGAACAATAGTTCTCATAATTTGTTCTTCCTGCTTGCTTTGGCCAACCTGATTGGTTTTGTATTCCCCCTTTCTTTTTAAATGCTGCCCTTGCTTGGTCTACAGAGCTCTTCCTTTCTCTAACTCCTTTGGGTAAGACTGATTAATGTCATCAAAAAGTTAATGCTTAACAGAGCTCTGTTTGTAATACCAAGCCCATTTAATTTTTAAAAATGTATTTAAATATAATTTGAATGCAGAATTGATTTTAATGTTATTTTAGCTCCAAAACCCAGCTAATTTTGATTATGCATGATTCCAGTGCTATTTTATGTGTGAACAAATGTGATTTGTAAAGATCTTGGATAAACTAGCAGTCTGTGTGTGGTGTAACCCAGCTGATCTCTCACTTGCTGTCCTGCTTGCTTGCTAATACACACAACTTTTTCTCCTTTTAATGCTTTCGAAGTAGCAACTACTCCATTCGCCATTCAATAAGTATGCCAACTATGAGGTAAAGTACTAGTGTAAACCACTGCCCCTCAAATCAAATGGTTTCTGATTCATTAGACATTAAAATGTTTGTCATTTGTGTGAAAAAAAAAAAAAAACACTTTTTTTTTTTTTTTTTATCAAAACAAATAATACTAAACTGTTTAAACTGCTGGATTGAATATTCTCATACAGCTCAATTAAATGTTTTTTCTTTGCATGCTTGTGGTGTTTAACCTTTTATCTGCCAGTTACTTTACTGAGCCCACTTGCTCATGTCTAATTAATTGTAATGTTTCTTCTGGGATTAATGCATGTTTTATTAAATAGGAACTCTCCAACCTTCAAATCATTTGAGGACAAAGTTGGAAACATCAAGGTAAGGCTCACTTTTGAAACTGGGTCAGTGACATGATGCTCATTTAATCTATTAATTTATTCAAAAATACATTGTCAATATTTGAAATATATTAAAAGACAAAAACAAAGACTTTTGTCCACCAAATCAAAGTCATGTGGTACAATCATGCAGAAGCAGAAACAAGAAATTATATCATTAATACTTTTAGAAGTCTCGTATGCTCACCAATTCTGCATTTATTTTAAACAAAAAAAACAACTGTACATTTTAATATTGTGAAAAATTATTACAATTTAAAACCACACTTTTCTATTTGAATATATTTTAAAATGTAATTTATCACTGTAAAGCAAAGCTGAATTGTCAGCATCATTACTCCAGTCTTTAGTGTCACATGATCCTTCAGAAATCATTAATATTCTGGTTTACTGCTCAAGAAACATGTATTATTATCAATGTTGTATGGAGAGCCCTTAAAGTCCCTCAAGGCCAGTTTTCCCCCAAAAAACTGAATGACTTTTTTGGAAAATAATCATATATTTTGAGACTTTTTACTTTATAATTACACCAGATAATTTTTTAATCACTAAATGTAAACTTTTGTTAAAAAATGTTGTGTAGAGCATGTCTAAGTGTAACTTGACACATGCTTTTTATACTTGATTTTAAAAAAGATGCTTTTTTTATCCTGGGAACTCTGTGTCCTGCATGCTTCTAAATGGTTTTTGTGTGTCTCAGTACAAGGTGGTTGGAGGCAAAGCCAATGGTGAAAGTGCTCACTCTACGAACGAGTCCAACCCGGTGCAGGACAACGCTCCGTTCTGAGAGCCCACCCTCTTGATTTAAACGCTCATCTCATTCTTTGTGAATCCTGACTACACCCACACTTCCGTTGTCCCAGTTCTCCCATTCTCTCTGAATTCTTTCATCCCTCCTTCCTCTCTCCTTTGATCCCCCTCCACCTACTGCTAGCATGTGCTTGCTCATCTCACTGAAAACACACACGTAGTACAGATTCTGTGACATGAAATCATCACAGGTTGTACAAAAGAAGACAAATGATGAATCATTTTGTATTATAAACTATTTTACACTGCTTTGCATAATGTTTTTACATAACTTTTACCTATATGAGACTATAAAGGAATACAAATAACTATTTAAACAGTACTGCCAAGCAGCTTTCATCAGGTGGCAGAGGGGTACAAAATACACAAAGAAGAAACATTTAAATCTGAAGGGGGGAGGAGTTTAGACCAATAAAGAAAAGAAACTTGCTACTGAGCATTCAGTTGAGTTGTTTTTTACTCTCAGTACAATGTGAAGCGATGCTTTGCTCTACACCTGGTGAATGTCTGACCTTCTCAGTCGGCCTTACACTCGCACTCTATTGCTTTATTGGTCTTTTGCTGGTAAAAACATGTTACACAAAGTTGTTTTTTGCTTTCTTTTCTTTTTTTCACCTTTGCTCTTTCAGTTGTTTTTTTTTCATTGATGGTAATGTTTTATTTATGCTGTTGACATCGGAAATCGCTTGCCTTTGCTTTGTGCCATGCTGTGTGTGCCAGTTAGTTGATGCCATAGACCTTTTGTTGTCAGAATGTTACACACACACAAACTATCACATCACAAAGATCACTGTTCAATTTTAAGAAATAAAAATGCTGTTACTTTCATGTGCACTTATGTAGCAGTTTGTTTTCAGCGTTGTGTCGAAACGAAAGACAGACTGCGAAAATTCTTTCCATCAGGTTCTCATTTATTCTGGATAACACAAACGAATATATACGAGGACACGTGCAGCATTTAAACCAGCGTGCGGCAGCAATGCCCGACGCTGAGAAAGAGAAGATTACAGATATTAAAAAGAAACAAAGAAAAATAATCAATGAAACATCTGAGTGTACATCACATAGGGTCTTTAGATCACAATCATACAGATATATCATGTGAATTCATCTGTTACATGAAATACGGCCCTAATTGAATCGCTGCAAAACTTGTGCGACCTACCGCTGTGACGTCTCATGCAGACTGGGAAGCAGCAAAGTGCACCAACCTCGGCAGGAAACCCCAAATATGGTCATGGCAAGTGGAATCACAAAATCATTTCCTAAATACACACCTGCTACATTCCCCCCTGCTGACTTCCACTTGCACATGACAAAATAAAACAGGTACATGTAACCAAATTTGAAAGAACAATAAAGAGAAGTAAAAGGGAAAAAAATCTGTACCATAGTACCAAAAGATAATACCGTATGTTACATGAAACACTAAATACTCCAGTCGTAAGACTATTCTTTTCAGAATTAGAAATGTAAGAGGGTTGCAAAGCCTCTAAACACTCACAGGAATAACATGCCTGTTACACATTACATACATTTAGTGGTCATTTTTGCACAGTATTTCATAAGATCTTATCCACTGTTGGATCACTCACAAATACTCTTCCTCCTCACAAGGTACTATAATGACAGATATTCAAAATGTATCTCAGAATTCAATCACAAAATGTAATCCACAAAGTTAATCATTTTGATACACAGAATCACGTAACTATACGAACAAATAACACTACAACCCAGACAAAACCTTCTGATGCATATTCTGAATCAGTCTAATGACTGGTTTAACCACCCTCCCACATCTGGTTCTGACTGTCAGTGACCCACCCTGACCGGAAGGTGCTCTGGAACATTGCTGTAAATTGTCAGTGGCTAAAGTATCAGTATTTACACCTTCATCAGCCTGAACAATGTTCTTGTCATCGTCAGGTTCATATGTCAAAGACCTGCAGTCTGTCTCAATTGTCTGTCTACTGTTGTCGGTATCATGTTGTACAGTCAGGGAAGTAGGCTGGTCATCTATACTGAACTGGACAGAATCAGATTTAGAGGGGCCAGCATCTTGGGAAACTGGGAGCTCAGACACCAATGACACAGTTCTCTCGTCCAGTTCATCGACAGGTAACCTCAGCTCTACGTTTTCATTCACCGACAGACTTGATCTGCTTGAGGTTACATTCTCACAAGTATCATCATCGGACACTTCGTTTCTCAGAGGCAGGAAGTTCACTGGCATTATGAGATATCTATGAACAACTTTCTCAGTACCAGTCACACAATTTTTGATACGAAACGTATGAACCTCTTTGTTCATTCCCATCACAATGTAGATATGACTCCCCCATCTATCAGCAGTTTTCCTCTTGCCACGCTCGCCCTTATTGGCCAGGAGTACTCTGTCGCCAATGTTCACTGGAGCACCTTTGAGCTTCTTATTGTAGAGGTTTGCTTGCCTCTGCTGTTGTTTTGAAGCAGAGCATTGGGCCAGTTTCATAGCCTGTGCAAGATCATCTCTGAAAGACTGCACATATTGGTCATAGTCAACCACCTGGTCATCAAGTAGTACAGAGTCAAACATCATGTCAACAGGCAACCTGGGAGTTCTACCGAACATCAACTGGAATGGAGGATAACTGGTTGTCTCATGAATTGTTGCATTATAACAGAAGGTGAGAGACTTCAACATTTGAGGCCATCTGTGCTTAGCTTTAGGTGGTAAGGCACGAATCATGTTGCCTAACGTGCGGTTAAATCTCTCGACAGCCCCGTTACCCATCGGGTGGTAAGGAGTCGTATGGGATTTTTGAACACCTGCAAGCTGAAGCATTTCAGAAATCAGGCTGCTTTCAAAATTGGCTCCCTGGTCAGAATGTACTCGCTCAGGAAAGCCGTAGATGCAGAAAAAGTTGTCCCATAGCTGTTTTGCTACCGCCTTTGCTGATTGGTTAGGACAGAGGTAAGCCTGAGACAGCTTGGTAAAATGGTCTGTCATGACCAAGACATCCAGAGACTTATTAGATGAGTCTTCGGCAGACCAAAAATCTACACAAACCAGACAGCCCCGTTACCCATCGGGTGGTAAGGAGTCGTATGGGATTTTTGAACACCTGCAAGCTGAAGCATTTCAGAAATCAGGCTGCTTTCAAAATTGGCTCCCTGGTCAGAAGGGATGCTGGTAGAAAACCACCATCCCCAAGAATGACCTTATTTTTGTCTGTGATGGAATATCAGAGCCATCTTCCATAAGATTCTGTTCTGTGATGTCAACAATAGCTCTGACCTTATCAGGATCTGTAGCTACGCCTTCACTACTCACAACGTGTCCAAGAAACTTAACGGAAGGTTTCATAAAATGACACTTCTTTTGAGACAGTTTCAAATTGTGAGCCTGAAGTCTCTGGAAAACCATGTCTAGTCGTTCCAAAGCAAGCTGTTCATCAGGGGCGAAAACGAGGATGTCATCAAGATAACACAGCATGCTCATAAAGTTCTGATCGCCAAATATGTTCATCATCATCCTCATGAACGTCGCAGGGCTATTGCATAGCCCCTGAGGAAGCCTGTTATACTCGTAGAGACCGAATGGCGTAGTAAAAGCTGTGAATCTCTTGTCATCCTCATGCACCTCCACATTATAATAACCTGATGTTAAGTCCATTGTGGAAAAGAATGCGTTACCACCCAGAGCTGCAAGCGCATCCGCTTGGTGCGGAAGAGGATGTGCATCTTTAACGGTGCGCGCATTTAGCCAGCGGAAGTCTGTGCACAGCCTCAGATCACCATTTCTCTTCCAGACTAACACCAGAGGTGACGCATAATCACTCGCTGACTTTCTGATTATGTTGCACTCCTCCATGTCATCCAGGGCCTCACGCAGTTTCTCATAGTGTGATGGTGACAGTCTTCTGTAGGGAAGTCTGAAGGGTTTAGTATCACTTAGGCAGATTCTATGAACAAAGCCTTTGGCCTTGCCACAGTCTAATCCATGATGTGAAAATATTGACTCATACTTAACCAACAGTTCAACTAACTTCCCTCTCCAGTAAGGTGTCAAAGAGTTTGAGTCAATGTCAATATCTTGGAGCCCCAGGCTAGACAGTGCTGAGCTAGTAAGACCATGCGGCATGTAGGGTTGTCTCTCCATCTCGCACAGTTTACTGCTGCAATTTGCCGGACTTTCAGTGTTCACTTCATTACACTGCAGATCTTTCACCCGTTGAAATGACATATCAAGACATCAAAATCTTCTAGCGCCATGCAGGTGTAAACATCAGCCAGTTTGCAGTTGCGTCTTAGACAGATAGGCTTGTTCGATGGGTTGATAACTTTAACTGGAGTACTGCCATCCCCCCATAAAGACACTACTATCCTGCCCACCAACACGTTTATTGGTGCAGCGCGTGCTATGCTAGGCTCCACAATGACTGTACTGCCCGCAGAAAGGGTTTTGTCACTGAACAACTTTCCCCACACTATATGTTCTTTCATGGGTTCCAAAGTGACAGCACGCTTAAGTTTTACAGTTCCTACTTTTGTAGGGGGATCCGTTCCTTTCCATGACTCAACATTGCACAAGAGTTGCATCAAAGCACCTGTATCAGGATCTTTGCCTCGTGAGTCAGATACCTTCCCCCAGAAATCGCTGGATACTTTCATGTCATGAATGAGATGTTTTATGACATTACTTCCCAAAATTAGGTCAGCATTTTGCCCATCAACAATTAAGGCAGGTACAGAGAAGGAGCAGTTGAATACTTTCATCTGGACATCACATACTCCCAGTGGGCTTGTTCTTTGACCACCACAGCCAATCAGTGTGAGCATTGTTGGGGCTACGTCATCTGAGGAAAGTGCATTTGCTTCTATGAGTTTTGACAGGGCATGAGAACTCATAGTACAGGCCATAGACCCACTATCAAGCATTCCTCGAAGCAAAACAACATCCTGTACCAAGACATCAGTAAATAACAAGTCATCATTTGTGTTAAGTCTCTGCACATTTTGAAAAATCACTTTTGTCTTGTCATCAACACTACTGCAAAAGTCAGAATAAACAGATTCCAAATCAATATCCTCACTGTCAGGGGACATTACACATGGCCCTCCACTAGTCCCCTCCTCATGTGGGCCATCTAGTTTCCCTGCTGACCAGAGTTAGGACTACTCTGTTGAAGTTGTGGTTTGTTGGCAGTCCCCGCAGAGCAAGTTGATGCTCTGTGGCCAGAGGCATGACAGTTAAAGCACAGACGGTTTATTCGACAGTGTGAAAAAATATCATGACTTGCATCACCACATAATTCGCATGCTGCATTTTGTTTGGGCACAGCACTCCTTCCCTTATGCTGAGGTCTGAACACTCTTGTTGTCTGCTGACAAGATCCCTGATCCAAAACTCGTTCCAAAAGACTGATCACTCGACTCAAAGACTGATCCTGAGTAGACTGCTCAGTCACCTGGGATGGAGGTATCACAGCAGCAGCTGTCTCTAAACCACAACTGTGGGCACACAAAACGTCTGTTGACTGAGCATGGCACGCAATGCCACTCACATGTGCATTAGACTTGCGTTGTTGAAGCTTGTTCTCCCTTTGATACTCATCCAGTCTAACCTGCACATCAGCTGCAGTCCATTCATGCAGTGGCTTACACTTGAATATAAGAGACAGCTCTGGATCAGGACAGTTCCTGATAAACATTACTGTAACTTCACGAAAGGGGTCATCTAGAGTTTTTCCCTGTCTCTTCAGTCCTTCCCCAGCAATGTCAATAGCATTGTGCAGCCTAATCCAATAGTCGAATGGCTTCTCGTTTTGCAATGGCAATGTGGTGTAAAAATCTGCCAAAGACATGCACGAATACAGAGTGTCACTACAATGTTGTTTGAGCAGGTCAAAAACTGGCTTTGGACCCTTACTGAGGTCGATCAATGGGTTACTTTTTAGTCCAACCTATACCACATCACGTGCTCTACCCTGCAACTTAGTCAGTACTTCGTCAGCTTGGTCTTTCAAGGGCACTTCACGCTTCCTCAAGTACACTTTTACACTCTCCACCCACTCATCAACAGAAACTTTCTCATCCCCATCACCTCTGAAATATGGAGGCTCATTGACATCATGCTTAACAACCAAGTTAACTTTTGACAGTTCACTCATATTGAAAGTTGAATCACTTTGTTTGTTTTGGCCAAAAATCCCAGATTCAAGACATGTGACTATGTTCTGGCCAATGCTGCTGCCTATCTGTTTCACTATGTCATTAATCAGGTTCACTGGCACAGCATTTAAATCAGATAATTGCACAGAATCATCAGAAACAGCACAAGACTGACACAATAGGTGTCTGCACATCAACACTTCTTGTGTGAATAGGGGTTGAGAAAAGTGGACCTATTTTATCAGCCCCACCAATCTGATGTGTATGAGCAAACCTCAGTACCCCTCTCCCTCTTCCCATACTGTTCTGAATATTAGAACCTTCCATATCAGATGAAGTCACAATACTTCTTATAACTGACTTCTTTTTTTTTTTTTACAATGAAAAAAATATCTATAAAATTTAAATCAACAATATAATTTAGAATTCCAGTGGTCAACACTAAAATAACTCAAGATAGTATTTAAAGTCCTTTGAAGAATGAATTCAATTCACGGATCAAGATATTTCAGTCCACTAAATACTAAAGAAGTTTTCACGAATCAGGTATCCAGTTCAGTTTATATGTACAAATGGCGAACGTCTCATCCACTCAGTCACGTTGCAGCGGTCCTATCCCCCGGTCACGCCTCCACTCGCGTGCAACATTGGTCCCACGAAGAGTGAAGCAAAGGTCGCGGCACCAGTTGTAGCGGTGTGTTTTCTGCGTTGTGTCGAAACGAAAGACAGACTGCGAAAATTCTTTCCATCAGGTCCTCGTTTATTCTGGATAACACAAACGAATATATATGAGGACTCGTGCAGCATTTAAACCAGCGTGCGGCAGCAATGCACGACGCTGAGAAAGAGAAGATTACAGATATTAAAAAGAAACTTAAATAAAGAAAAATAATCAATGAAACATCTGAGTGTGCATCACATAGGGTCTTTAGATCACAATCATACAGATATATCGTGAATTCGTCTGTTACATGAAATACGGCCCTAATTGAATCACTGCAAAACTTGTGCGACCTACCGCTGTGACGTCTCATGCAGACTGGGAAGCAGCAAAGTGCACCAACCTCGGCAGGAAACCCCAAATATGGTCATGGCAAGTGGAATCACAAAATCATTTCCTAAATACACACCTGCTACACTTATCCAACATGTCAAGTGGCGAGTAAGTCCTGCTAAATCGAATTTCTTTTGTTAGTGGCATTTGTTGATTTTTCCCAACAGACGTGAACACTAGTGTTGTCTGTATGGTAGCACAGTCACTTTTTACCTAAAAGATATTGGAGTATATTTCATTATTAGCAAGTGTAATCTCTTATTTTTCTTCATTTTTATCAGTTCTATTCTGATATTTCATTCACTTATATGGGCGTCAGTGGGTGGCCTTGTTACAGTATATTACACAATGACAAATACATGCTTCATTGGGTGAGATGCAAGGGATTGCATACACGTGACTGACTGGTGCAGATGAGATGCCAACATCACGTGATTTTCTACTGGAATCCACGTGTGGATACACCTGTAGTTCTGCAAACGGTGAAAAGATGAGAAAAGATCGTGAACATTCAGAGGGAAAGGACTTCTTTTTTTTTTTTTTGAGTAGTCATTTTCGGGAGGTTGTTTAGGGAACAGGCACCATATAGCTTTAAATTAGAGATCTCAGCCTAGCTATTCAGATTTAACGGTTCAGATTGTTTTCTTTTAGAACAACAGTGGTGTAATGCTTCATTTATTTTTGTCAGTTGTTTGTATATCAATAAAGCATTCGTTGAAATGGCCTATGGTTTGATCTTTCCTCTTCTTTTCGTAATGTTAGTGACAAATGTGCCAGGAGGTGGCAGTACAGCACGTACCGGAGAGGCCATGTGCTTCTACAGGCTCTTCGCACATTTTACGCAAACATGCCATTGGAGAATATTTTTTCAACTTATCTTTGTGTTTTAGCATCTGTTTTATTGTTGCATTGAAATATATGTATATTTAAATTTGACTAGAAATGTAAATATTATAAAGTTGGATAAAATATAACATTTACTTTTGATGCAGGGCCTTCAAGTATGATATTTGGCCCTTCATACAGACTATAGGATTGATACACAGTCAGCCGTTCAGCCAGCCCAGGTATTCCCGGTGTAAAAAGCTGGATTTTCTAGTTAAGACTTTATAGCTTTCTTTCTATACGTTCACTTTTAATGTTGAATACTGAATAGCTGTGAATAGCGTTTGTTTTGCTGTAAATCATGAGTGTGAAATAGAGAAACATCGCAAAAACATTCATTCCCTGACCGGGAATCGAACCCGGTCCGCGGTGGTGAGAGCGCCGAATCCTAACCACTAGACCACCAGGGATGTAGTAGCATTTGATTCGTTCAATATTATTAAGGTAAATCCCCAAACTGTTTCGTGATTCATTTGTTTATATATGTTTATTGATAACCTTTTTAAGGTATTGTGGACGCACTTTGTTGCAAGACCAATGTCTACGTACGTAGTTCCTGAACATTTCCAGAAAACAGAGCACCAGCTGTTCTAGCCTTGCTTCCGCTGGTTTGATCCGGTTCCGCGCTGAGGGTTTATATAGAGCAGAGAAAGGCCACGCCCCCATTCACCACTGCTAGTCGTCGACGTCATCTCTCTATATAAATTTAGACGACCGAGTTGTTTTTGTTAGACAGCACTGCGGTAGATACTTACGGACGTGGAGGGTTTTATCCATCCAAACCTTTTCAAATGGGCCCCGTCGCCTAGCGTTTTCTCCCCAAAGCCTCCGACTGAATTGAGTAGGGTGCTCTAATAACATCTGCAAGAGCGGCAAAAGAAGGTGAGATGGTGGTCTACGCTTCATATTTTAAAGGGTGGTCATTGTTTGGGTCAGAGAATTTGAAGAGGGTATCGTTACATCTATCAGTGTCGTGTATTTTGCTGTAATGGGGTATGTTTTCTCACGTTTGAGACAAAAATGTTTCCTTTGTGATCGCAACTACTGTAATTCCTATGGGATTACTGTAACTTCCTCGTGTAGCCTTCTGAAAAATGCAGTAGGAAGCTTGTTTGCAATGAATGTCTCATGTGGCATAACGTCAGTTTGGCTAGTCTTGTGGTTTGGCACTAAACTGTGTAATAATGAGTAACAATTACAAGACAAATATGTAACCAATACAAGGTTTTAAAACACACGTGAGAGATAAAAGCTCTTAAATGCCTTCCCCGAGTCTGTCTGTATTCATTAATATCCATTTTCAGGGTTAAGATGAGAAGTTATTATCTAGTTTGTATTATTTACATTAAATTCATTCTCAACATTAAATGTCTTCTCAATCTCTTCACAGGGTTTCCATCTAAGTCACTATTTACACAAGTCTGTAAAATGGCAGCCATCCCATCTAGTGGTTCCCTTGTTGCTACTCACGACTACTACAGAAGTAAGTTGCCTTTGCGAGTGCTTTGCTGTTATAGTTAAATGCAACTATTAATAGTTGACGTCATAAAGAGAATTTGCCTTAGAAGACTGTTCCTTTTCAGGGCGCATTGGCTCTACATCCAGTAGCAGCTCGTGTTTTACACATCTCTAACACTGATGGAAATGTTTTTGTTACTTGTTGTTGTCTTATCCTGTGTTTTTCAGCACAATAAATGGTCTTAAACAGCCCACTACTGCTATTGGACACCTATTTATTTATTTCATATTTTGTTTTCTGTATTATAAAGAAACCATACACCACCATCTCCCCTTTACAGTTAAGAGAAAAGACCCCATGCATATAATGCATATTAGCTCTACGTATAATAGTGTACTAGAAGCTGCTTTTAAAATGAAGTGCAGAAATAATCAAATACTAAAATGACAAATTCAGCCTTTTTCACCCTGTAATTGGGTCTTGTTTTTTTTTTTTTGTTTTTTTTTTTTAAAAGGGGTCACAGGATACCCATTTTCCACACGTTGATATGATTGTTTAATCAGATGAAAATATGAAAAGTCTGTAACATCGTTTGGTTAAAATTTCTCAATGGTAGTGTAAAAAAACCCACCTTTTTTACCCTGTCAAAAACAGCTCTTTTCGGATCAAGCCATTTTTGTAGCATTTTCCTTTAAATGTTAATGAGCTCTGCTGACTCCGCCCCTCTCTTCCAAGCTGCTCTCAGAGAGACCGTTTACTTTAGCCGCATTCATCGTGAAACTTGCTAATTAGCAGATTATAAGGAAAGGCGATTTGCAAAGATTCATTACAAAACATTATACTCACTTCTTCTGTAGATGAGGCTGGATCATGAATGATTCGCGCGAACATAGACGCATTTATGTAGATCGGGGGTGCATTCCCTTCAGAAACAAATGTAATCCACTGCCAGTTCAGCGGCTCAGATGTCGGGAGTAAATGAGGACTGCGATGTTCATTATCAGTGTTGGGGGTGATATATTACAAGTAACGCAAGTTACGTAATCAGATTACTTTTTTCAAGTAACTAGTAAAGTAACGCATTACTTTTTAATTTACAAGAGAATATCTGAGTTTTTCAAATAAGTAACGCAAGTTACTTTTTTTTATTTTATTTATTGATTGACAGCTCTCCTGTCCCCATGTTGAGAGAAATCAGAAGATGTTACTGTAGTTCTAAAATAAATATGAATATGCATTAATTCATCTCACAAAAAACAAACAAACACAGATTCAGTATTCCTCAAAATGAATAAAAATAATGCAACTCAGAATATGACGCAAACCTGCAATAATTAAATGTTAAACAACACAAATATGCTTTATGTATTTATTCCCATTCTATTAACCAATGTCTTTGCTTCTGACCTTCGATGATCCAGTTCAACCATACTAATAAGCAAAAATTACTCTAGACGAACATTTGTGTCTTTTTTTACTGCTGAAGTGTGTTGAAATTTGGGAAAGGTCCATGAATTTGGGACGTCCTAAGGCACAATGGTGCTAATGGTGCTATAGCCCACGAGGCTATTGGTGCCAACGAGAGGAGATACTATTTTCAGTTTATCTGCACATAGATATTTTGATGTACTGTTTGACAGTGATGATTATGGGAAATTGAGTATATCATCATGTACTAATTTGTCTGTGTTCCAAGTGTGCAGAGAAGGAAAGGCGCCCCTTCTGCATTTATTTATTTCATAAAAAGAATGATTTGATTATATAACAAGCATGCTGAAGCTAAATTCAGCGCGTCAGCTTTCAAAGTGGACTTTGGCAAGGAGACAAACAGGACTCTTGGATGGTAACTGAGGCAGACAGAATGTCATGACAACTGCTCTTGAGTGAAATGTCAGTTCTACTCATACAGAAATAATCAAAAAAAGCAACAGTTTTCTATTTTTAATTCAAATAAATACTTTGTGGCATGCTGACTCTGTTGTTTTTCAGACATTACTTCCCCTTTGTTTGCAGCAACAGGTCCCAACTAAGAGACTGTGACAGGTGCTGTGATTGGTAGTTTATTGAAGACGAAAATAAATGTACTTTTTATGGGCAGAATTGAAGGATGTCAAAATCTGTAAATGACTAATCAGTTTAATCAGTTGCCATATTGGCTATGCAGGCAAAAGAAAATGTTTCAATGTATTTGAAAGGTAACAGCTTTTTCCAAAACTTTCAATGCCATGTCAAGTTAATCTTGACAATTAAATCTAATAGTATTATATGTCAAAACACATATTACAGATTAGGTTGGTCCAGCTGATGTGCGTGAAAAAAAGCAAATAAACGATGGCTCTCTTAAAAGTTTGGATCTTTTAACACCAAGGTAAGCCACCATATTGTTAGCTGCAATTTCTCCAATTTGTTCTTTAGGAGTACTTTGTCTCATACTGGTGGTGGGGACAGGTCTTGCGTAAAGTGAGGCAAAATAAATGCAGCATATGGTTATATGGATATTTATACAGTATAATACATTTTGTTTTTATTTTTCTAAATTAATAATTTTATTCAAAAAGGGATGAATGACTGATTTATAAAGTTACAAAAACAAATTACAGTTCAAACCAATGCTGCTCTTTGTGTCCACAAAAAATAATAAGCAGCACAACTGTTTTCAGCACTGATAATAAATGTTTCTTGAGCAGCAAATCAGCATATTAGAATGATTTCTGAAGGATCATGTGACACTGAAGACTGGTAATGATGCTGAAAATTCAGATTTGCATCACAGGAGTAAATTACATTTGAAAATATATTCAAATAGAATACACTTCTTTAAAATTTTTATAATATTTTACAGTGTTATGGTTTTTACTGTATTTTTGATCAAATAAATGCAGTCTTGGTGAACAGAAGAGACTTAATAACCCCAAAAGTCTGAACGATAGCGTATAAACTAAAAATAATTATTCTCTAGCATGAAAAAGATCTCTATCTCTAAAAAGAAGAATAGAATAATTATTGGAACAGCACTTTTAAGCAGCACATTCACATATTGTGTCTGTAGAGAAGCATTTTTTTTCCAGAGCTCTATACGCTATTCTTGTGCAGATGTCTACTTCACCACACGATCAGCAGGACTTTGTCATTTGGAAGAGGTTCCGCTGGATGCCGGGCTCTTTAAAACCACATTTATTGTCCAGCCATCACTCATAGACCCTAAACCTGTATTTAGACAGAAATACACGGCCTTGTTGTCAGTAGGCTAAATGTACAACTATATAGATTGACAGATCTCAGTTTAACTCATGCTATACCTTGGTGCTTGGATTTGGTCACCCAGACAGTCACTTGTCTTTGCTTTGGTTCCATTAAGTTATCAGAAAGACTACTGACTGCCTTCATTTTGTCTGTCGGGCAGATGCCTGCAAACAAAAATAATCACATACATAAACACATACACAGAATCCGAAGAAAACAACTTAAACTGACCACAGCCCCACAGAGTAAATCCTCTTAGGCATGCGTTGTATTTAAAAATAAATAAATAATGTGTAATCCCTTCTGTAATATGAAACATTTTTAGTATATATATATATTACATTTCTTTATATGTTTTTAGTACTCAGTACAGTTTAAGCAATCAAAGGTGTATTTCTGGCAATTCACAAAATTGGGACTGATGTTTTTATTTGGTCAACAAATTAGTCAATGACTATGTCAGTTGATAAGGCTAAAATTGGAACAATGTGTGCTGTAAATTCAGGTACAAGTTCATTCATGAGACACAAACAGAGCTTTGGGAAACTGCAGATAGTCAGAATAACACGTGTCCTGTAGCTGGTTAAACAGAGGAGAGCTAAAAATAGTGCTGCACTTACTCCGATAAAACTCATTCCGAGCAAGGAGACACACAGGGGCATTTATGGTGGTCATGGTCAGCTTTTATGTGTAAATATGACAGAACCAAATGCTTGGAAGGTGGGGTGTTCCTTGGAACCTGGAAACATACAGCAAAGAAGGAGGAGTTAAGGTCAGTGCTGAATGAGCTTTATTTTATGGTCAGGGAACAACTATCCTCATTTGAACCACATAAACATGATAGCAAAAAAAAAACAAATTAATTGAAAAAATGGTCAAAGTCCTACATGAAGAAAAACCACAAACTCTTATCATGCTTTAAAAAAGACAAAACTTGTTGACTCCACAAAAAACAAACATGTTGATTATAGATGAATCACGTGTGTCAAAAGTCAAAGAAAGGACTTTTGTCCCAGTTTTGCTCAAATTGTAAACAGAATATGCTTGTCCTCTGTAGGGTCACGGAAGCCACTAATAAAAAGCCCAAAGTAGACTTCCGTTTTTGCTAGGGTATGCACAGTCAAAAAGTAGGGAAGAGAGGGAATAAGAAGTTTAAACTAGTATTTTAATAGTGACAATGAAATAGCGCAAACACAAAGATGAAACGTTCTAGTGCGTATGTGTCGAGTGTCTTTTATGTCTTTTAAAACCAATGTTGTTCTAAATATGACTGATTCGACTCTAGTAGTCATTTCTGAATTAATCAGTTTTTAAACAAATCAGTTGAGTTAATAATTCAATGACTCACTCATAAAGGGAGTCACTTGTATTATTCCTGAATGAATCGGTCGAGTGAATAATTCAGTGACATACACATAGACGGTCACTTGTCACCACGTACAGTATTAGGATATCAGTGTAACTTGCAGAAAGAGTGAAAACAGTTGTTATGTTAGTTTGTTATGTGCTTGATGGGAATTCATTAGGCCTAATAATGGCTGTCATTGTTCTGTTACTTGGCATAATTCCTCCCGGCTGAAAAAACAAACAAACAATAGAAACCATCACAGAATTTGTAATGGTTTTACTGGTTATACTGGGAATTGTAATGGTTTTAATGGAAACTGTAATGGTGCCTGTTGATCTCTACTGGTAATTGGTCGCCTTCTATTGGTTGCTTGTTAAAACCACTAAATCCTAATGGAATATGTCCCAGAACAAACTACAGGAAACCATTTTTTAATGGTTTTAATGTTAAAAGTTCAGTGTTCAGATTCAGTGGAAACCATTAGAATTTCTGTGATTTTTTTCAGCAAGTCAAGTCTGCTTTATTGTCAATTCTTCCACATGTACAGCACATACACACAGAGAATTGAAATTGCGTTACTCTCAGACCCTTGGTGCATACAGATAACACTAACAGTAGAACATAAATACAGATAGATACAGATTTAAATATAAAATACAACTATACAATTATACAAATAAGGTCAAATGTAAAAAAATATATAAAGCAGCACAAGGCACATGGCAGATAGAGTGCAAACCAGTGAAGTAAACAACAGTGCAGATATAATGATTGTAGTGCAATCAAGGCTGTTAGACTGACATATCTCTGTCATACTCTTAATCTTAAGGGTGTGTTAGAGTATCTCTACCAAAATATTGTTCCACCTCTAAAAATAAAACCACTTCCTCCACACTACCACTCAGCGTGCGATCATAGCTGGATGGTGCTAATTATGGAAGTGAACTTTGCTCTATATAGCCAGCAGAAGTGTATAGTTTGATCTTGCCTATATTGGTGCTCTTGTTTTGATGCAGAATACAATGATTCTCAACAGCTCTGCAGTCTCCTGCATGACTCTTTCTTTTCTTAGACACTTAACAGGCTTTTTTGTTAAGGCTCCCTTAAGCGCAAGACTAGTCATGAACGCTAATCCCTCACTGAGTCAACATGAAATTGGTCTTGAACACAAAAGCCTTTGTGTAAAGGAGGTTTAATCTGCAATGGCATAACAGCAGTGAGAACTATCAGCAGACTCTGATGATGTTAAAGAGTGAAACAGCAAGGGATTAAAGGAAAAACTTGATGTAGTTTGACCTCATTTGAAAGGTTAGTACGTGAACAGAGACGTCTGGAATTGAATACAGATACAACAGAAAACAGAAAAGTGAATGGAAAAGGGTATCATTGTTTTACAAAGATCCATATCAGTCCTCCAGGCATTTTTCAAAGACCAAAAGACAGAAGTGTTTCTTTGTGAATTGATGTATATGGTGGGCGGGTGTATGAAAGAGATAGAAAGAATGAGAGACATAAGAATAGAAGTAGAAGTGATGGAAAGCTGGCCTAAGAGAAAGAGAAACAAAGAAGAGGAGGAAAACAATCCTCACAGTTGTGAATATTCCCCTGCTAAACTTCATCCACAGTAAAACAAAACACAGTAACAAGCTACAAAGTACATTTATGAAAAACAACGCAAAAAGTCCTGGACAAATGCTGTTTTCTCAGCGACCTGTTTGGTTAGTATCATGTCAACATATTAGACATATCTAGGTCAGTTTATATATATACACATACACACAGAAGTGTGAGAAGTCTGCTTAAAGTTTTGTTTAACATTTCTTCAAATATAAAAACAATAATGCTGCTGTTTATATTCCTAAGAAAAAGATATATGATTAGAAAGGCTGTTTTAAAGTCCATGCATTATGTCTTGATGTTATCTTTAAGTAGACCTTGCCTTTTTGTAGGCTGTCTGTCATGTGTAAAACTCCTTAAAGTCCAATTGCAGAGTAAATGTTCCAGAAGATTTTTTAAATCTTGTGAAGAAGGGAAAGCCTGGAATCATAATGCATATCCAAACACAGATGAGACTGCTTTATATCAAACCCCTCCTTTGCTTCAGGCTCGAGGACTGACAAGCTATTCGCAAAGGAGTTGAAGGTCCCACCCTGAGGAACACCCATATGCTTTCTTGACCATTTGAGAAAGACAATGGGATGAAGGAAAGGTCGGGATGCTTATGCGCTGCTACAATATTTTCCAGCCCTCACAAATACCAGTGGAAAGTCTTTGCATATAAGAGACAAGCTTTCACATGGATGCTACTTTTTTTAAATGCACTTTATTGCAGTACACTCTGTTTAAGCATACTGACTGTACATCTGTAAACTGTTCTTGTTGCCTTTCTGTGTTCTAATTATTTCCATAATAACAGTCTCTGCAAAGTCCAACTCTTTGAGGTTAGAGAAAACCCTACAAGCCATTATTCCACTTTGACCTATATTCTTCTAGTAAGAAAAACAGGACTACTTCAGAAAGTCATGTGACATGCCTGCAAAAGAGTCTTGAATAGGAGGAGCTATTGGAGTAAAGCATGCACTTCTGTTGACAGTGCTGCCTTGCATTAAAGGTTATTCTGTATAAAGGTGAATGGTGGGAAGATGATCAAATGGGGGGGAAATATAAAACAGGTGCGGAGAAATAAATTTTAAAAAGGCCTTTTTGGACAGTTGCCCTTCAGAGAAGCTAAAATGGGGCAGTTTTGTGTTTCAGATGTTCTTATTATCAGGATGTGGCATTATATTTACAGCCATTTGTGGTTAACATCAGTTTTCAAATATGAACTCAATTTTAGATAGTTTATGGCTAAAATACGCAGAGAATGTGCCACCTGCAATTAAACAACATTTAGATAAAGATGTTTTTTTATACATATATAAAAATAGATACATATTTATGCATATGTTCTATGCTGTGCATATATATATATATATATATATATATATAGTATATATAGGTTATTGTATCTGTAAATATTTACATACACTAATATTAAAATTATACTTCACCTAAAAATGCTAATTCTGTCATCATTTACTCACCCTCGTGTTGTTTCGTGTTGGTAACTAGAATTATTATTATTTTTTTTAATTCACAGCATTTTCTCTTTAACTGGTGATGGAAATAATATGACAGAAGAAAAAATAATATTTTGATGCTTTTCAAACCTTCTGAAGGAAAAACAATACATATGAAAGTGAATGCAAAATTTCTTGTGGCAATGCTTTTGTGAGAGACAAAAGATTTTGTGAGCGAATGCAGAGTTTCTCAGGGGAACACTGCAGCTGTCACACCAGTCTTAAAGAAACCCGGCCTGGACCCTTCTGATATGGCCAATTACAGACGAATCTCAAATCTTCCGCTTCTTTCGAAGCTGCTTGAAAACATTGTTGCTGCTCAACTTCAGTCGCATTTGTCATCTCATAACCTATATGAATGTTTTCAGTCTGGTTTTCGCACTCTTCACAGCACTGAGACAGCACTTCTTAAGGTTGTCAATGACCTCCTTATGGCCACTGACTCAGGCTCCATTAGCATTTTAATTCTGTTAGATCTTTCCTCTGCTTTTGACACAATCTCTCACAGTACTCTAATCTCACGACTCTCTGCTCTTCTGGAACTGCCCTATCTTGGTTCATTTCTTACCTGTCTGACCGTCAGCATTACATCGCTGTCCGCCAGGCTAAATCCTCTACTGCCCCTGTCTCTCACGGTGTTCCTCAGGGTTCTGTTCTTGGGCCTTTACTCTTCATCAACTACATGCTTCCTTTAGGTAACATTATCCGTCATCATGGCTTCAACTTCCACTGCTATGCAGACGACACCCAGCTCTATATCAGTTCTCAACGCAACTCTCCTTTTCCCACCAACTCTATATCGGCTTGTATTAATGATATAAATGCTTGGATGACCAATAACTTTCTCAATCTCAACACTGATAAAACAGATCTACTTCTTCTTGGTTCACCAAAAAATGTTGCTCACTTCTGTGTCGACAATGTTAACATTGCTGGAACCTTGGTTGTCCTTCCACCACCATTAAAAACCTGGGTATAATCTTTGACTCCTCTCTCTCCTTCCTACCTCACATTTCTTCACTCACTAAATCTGCCCTTCTTTCACCTCCATAATATCGCTCGTTTACATCCCTTCTTAAATATCAGTGATGCTGAGACACCCCAGGTAGCCAAAAAGTTTTGGCCCGATAATGGCCCAGATCCGGCAGGCCGGAAGAAATAACTCGGCCCAGCTGCGGTTGCCAGACTCGGCATGGACATGGGATGAATGACGCCCCAGAATCGGCCCAAATACACTGGCCTGAGTTCGGCTGCCAAAACTGCTGGCATTGGGCCACAATCACACGGACGAGAAATTAAACACTTAGCCAGTACTGGCCTGAGTCTGGGTACTAAAACGAAGCTAACACCACCAGCATTGGGCCACAATCACACCAACAAGAAATGAAACACTTAGCCGGCACTGGTCCGACACTGGGTACTGAAACTGAGCCGACACTGGGTCACAATCATGCCGACACCTAGCCGGTACTAGTCTTGTTCGCTAAATAAAAAAAAATATATATACTTACACTTATACAGAACTACAACTTCTAAAATATGTGTATTAAAGACTCCTTCCAGGTTTTATATAAAACCATAGCTTTGAATAATTTGTTTTTCCACAAAATGAAATTGTTACCTTAAAATCCTTAAGATGGCATCTACTTCCAACTAAAATAAAATGTATATTTTACAGTGTCCTTGTTAAGCCTGCATGTACTTATGCATGTCAACTAAATATGTCACCTTTACAAAGATTAAGGGCATTTCTTTTCATGGCATCCCCAGCTACTACCCCATTAATTACCCCATAACATCCATATGTGCTTTAACATTTTAAACATGAAAATTACACCCACATGATATAGCACTATTGCAACAGTCAAAACATGGGTGCTGCAGTTACCCACACTGCACCCACAACACAGTAAAAACTGGCTTGGTGCCAGAGTTACAGAGGTTAGTGGGTGCATGTCTATTTGTGGTTAACCTCAATTGACTGTACAATTTAGCAAAAGAGCAACAGATCTTTCCTCTGCTTTTGACACAATCTCTCACAGTACTCTAATCTCACGACTCTCTGCTCTTCTGGAACTGCCCTATCTTGGTTCATTTCTTACCTGTCTGACCGTCAGCATTACATCGCTGTCCGCCAGGCTAAATCCTCTACTGCCCCTGTCTCTCACGGTGTTCCTCAGGGTTCTGTTCTTGGGCCTTTACTCTTCATCAACTACATGCTTCCTTTAGGTAACATTATCCGTCATCATGGCTTCAACTTCCACTGCTATGCAGACGACACCCAGCTCTATATCAAGGGCATTTCTTTTCATGGCATCCCCAGCTACTACCCCATTAATTACCCCATAACATCCATATGTGCTTTAACATTTTAAACATGAAAATTACACCCACATGATATAGCACTATTGCAACAGTCAAAACATGGGTGCTGCAGTTACCCACACTGCACCCACAACACAGTAAAAACTGGCTTGGTGCCAGAGTTACAGAGGTTAGTGGGTGCATGTCTATTTGTGGTTAACCTCAATTGACTGTACAATTTAGCAAAAGAGCAACATGAAACCTGCTGCCATATTCATAAATACAGACATTTCCAACTCTATTAATATTATCTCCATCCACTGAATGATGACAACATGGTAAGGTCATATAAACTGCCTGGTTAGTTGCTGATTAGGTTAATAAACTGCACTCAGAAGTGTCGATCATCACTCAAGTGGTCAACAGTGTGGCACACTGGCACACATCAGACAGGGTGCCGGAAGCCATGCAGAGCGGATGACCTATTTTTTAAGATCCAAAACCACAAAAGGTTCTTGAACTGCTGAACTGCACAACTGATAGAAGAATGATAGATGTAAACAATAACAGCACAAAACAATTATAGCACCAGGCAAATGCAAAATATAAAAATAGTGATATACATTTTGATTTCATCTGTTGACTTAAGTTTAATATTTGGTTGTTTACAATAACTGTCATTAATAATTTTTTTAAAAACTCGAACATCTTGCTTAAACTTCTTTTACTTCAAAAACATCCTTTACATCCTTTAACAATTTAAGTTAATATATTGAAAAAAGTGCTAAATTAATGTGGGAAGCTCTTGCTAATATGTTATGCAAGCTTGTGGTCCAAGCATATGAACTTGAGGTCATGTAATAGTTTTTTTTTTTTTTTACTCAGAATTAATCTAAGTTTGAACTCTTGTGACTACTGTTGTTGTGTTGTTGTCATATTTTGTGATTTAGTGTTACCTCAGGTGAACTTGGACCAGGTTGGATTCAAAAATATAAATGCAAATATTTTAGAAAAGTGCCGTTTTAAGTAGTACCAAGACTGGCCCATGAACCATTATACAGGCCCTAATAACTAATTCAGTTTTAAAGGGGTCATATGATGCTATTTCAATGTTTCCTTTCTCTTTGGAGTGTTACAAGCTCTTGGTGCATAAAGAAGATCTGTAAAGTTGCAAAGACTAAAATATATTCTTTATAAAAGTTAAGAGTCAACCACCCCTACCTAAAATGGCTCGTTCTAACACTCTTTTCCATAACACTGAATGTTGCAACAAAGGTAATAAAGAGTTAGTTATTATATTATTAAGTCTCTTTCCGGCTCAGACTGCATAGGTTAAGCTTATGGGGCTGTCACGTGATGAACGAACGACTCAAACCCGAAGACTCGAGATGAACTAATCAATTCTCTTTCCGGCTCAGACTGCGTAAGTTAAGCTTATGGGGCTGTCACATGATGAACGAACGACTCGAAAATCCCGAAAACTCGAGAGATGAACTAATCAATTCTCTTTCAGGCTCAGACTGCATTGGTTAAACTTATGGGGCTGTCACGTGATGAACGAACGACTCAAACCCGAAGACTCGAGATGAACTAATCAATTCTCTTTCAGGCTCAGACTGCATTGGTTAAACTTATGGGGCTGTCACGTGATGAACGAATGACTCGAAAAACCCAAAGACTCGAAACAGGTGAACTACTTGACTAATTCCAGAACAGAACCTATAAGATGTTGCGCATGCGCGACTGAACGAATCACTCCCCGAGACGATTCGTTCTTCCCGAGTCACATTAAAGATTGGTTCAAAATGAACGAATCGTTCAAGAACGACCCAACACTATTAGCGACTTTTAGCGACCTTCACTTAGCAACTTCCCCTGCTGAAAATTAGTTGGCAACACTGATTGTCAGATCCAGTGCTGATCACGCTCTGACAGCATGAGCAGCTCTGTGATGAACCTCCTCCTGCTGCATGGCTGACCATAAATTACTCACACGGGGAACTAGAGGAGCTTCGCAGCCCTGTTGTGGTGTTCATTCACATCGTTTCTAGATTATTGTGTAGAGTGATCAGATGCATTTTAAATAATTGCTAAAAGCTTCATTGGCCAAAAAAATTTGCTTTTCACAAAAAAAATCAACATTTTTTGATCCTGACACAAAATGACCAGGGCTGCGTTCAGCCCCGACAAAACGGTGCAAAACGTTTTTTAAACGGAAACGGTGGTGCGTTGAACACCCTGTTCTGATGACACTGATTGCTATAAAAGGAGGGAAGAAGCACTTCCAATCACTGTGTTCTTGTTTGCAATGGTTACCTCCAAAAAAACACGTGCAGCCATCATCGCTTTGCTTCAAAGTGGCCTCACATGCAAGGAAATTGCTACAAAGAATATTGCACCTGGAAGAACCATTTACAGATCATCAAGAATTTCAAGGAGAGAGGTTCAACTGCAGTGAAGAAGTCTTCAGGCCGTCCCAGAGTGTCCAGCAAGCGCCAGGACCGTCTCCTCCTGAGGAGTCAGCTACGGAATCGTGTCACCAACAGTGCAGCGCTTGCTCAGGAATGGCAGCAGGTTGGTATGAGAGCATCTGCACACACAGTGAGGCCACGACTTTTGGACAACGGCCTGGTGTCAAGAAGGGCAGCAAAGAAGCCACTTCTCTCCAAGAAAAACATCAAGGACAGACTGAAATTCTGCAGGAAGTACAAGGATTGGACAGCAGAAGACTGGTGCAAAGTTATTTTCTCTGATGAAGGTCCTGATGAAGGATTTGGGACATCTGGAAAATCGATTGTTCGAAGTAGAAAAGGTGAACGCTACCATGAGTCCTGTGACGTGCCAACAGTGAAGCATCCTGAGATCATCCATGTGTGGGGTTGCTTTTCAACCAAGGGAGTGGGCTCTCTCATAATTCTGCCCCAAAACACTGCCATGAATAAAGAATGGTATCAAAACGTCCTGCAAGAGCGACTTCTTCCAAACAAAATTGTATTCTTAGCCAGTACTGGCCCAAGTCTGGGTACTGAAACTGAGCCAACATCACCGGCATTGGGCCACAATCACGCCAACCAAAATGGTCCACTTAGCCAGTACTGGCCCGAGTCTGGGTACTGAAACTGAGCCAACATCACCGGCATTGGGCCACAATCACGCCAACCAAAATGGTACACTTATGGCGCTTTTCCACTGCATGGTACGGCGCGGTACGGCTCGGTACGGTTCACTTTTGGGGGGTTTTCCACTGGGTACAGTACCTGGTCCCTGGTACTTTTTTTAGTACCACTTCGGTTGGGGTTCCAAGCGAACCGTACCATTACCAAAACGTGACGTGTAAACTCTGCTGATCACGGATTAGCGACAACTATAACGACATGTGAATAATCCCGCCCACTCTAAAGCGGTACTGAACTGCTGTGGAAATGCAAACCGTGCCGAGCCGAACCATGCCGTGCCATACTGAGCCAAACCGTGCCGAGTCGTACCACGCAGTGGAAAAGCGCCAATAGAGAACATGTGGTCAGTCCTCAAAAGGTGAGTGGAACAAGCAGAAGCCCACAAATTGTGATCAACTCCGAGAACTAATAAGGCAAGAATGGATCACCATCAGTCAGGATTTGATATGCTTATTATTTTTCAGTATACCATAGAAACGTGGAAAAATAATCTACAAATACTGAAGCAGCAAACTTTGCAAAACACAATTT
>NW_015555711.1:2076715-2076926 GCF_001515605.1 Sinocyclocheilus anshuiensis
CGAGACTTGACTTGGACTTGAGCCCTGTGACTCGTAAAGACTTTATGATCAGATCAAAGCCGTTAGACGCGTCCCAGCAGCGTTGCGCTTGACTGGCAATAAGCCAGAGACTGCGTTCAGGGAGCGCTGGATAAGCTAGTATAAATTACTGGAGTAATAGCATAACTTACGACAAAAGAGAACAGAGATAATAAAAATAACAAATTACATG
>NW_015555711.1:2077070-2077403 GCF_001515605.1 Sinocyclocheilus anshuiensis
ACTATTCTTGTGTCTTGCCCGCCATATACCTGTTTGCCATTGTTCGACTCTGCCTGTGTTTCTGATCTCTCTGCTTTAATAAAGCTTGCACATGGATCCGCATGTCTCACATCTTGTCAGCCCCGTAACAGTTTTATTGTTGTACGTAATACTTGCAATACTTCTGATGCAACTTAGAATACATTACACCTACTAGCTTGTAGTATCTTTGGAATAAAGAGCTTTTAGCATGTTAAAAACCTATGGGGGAAGAAAAAAATATATATATATACAGTGGGTACGGAAAGTATTCAGACCCCCTTAAATTTTTCACTCTTTGTTATATTGCAGCCA
>NW_015555711.1:2077676-2083187 GCF_001515605.1 Sinocyclocheilus anshuiensis
GTACTTTGATGTCACACACAGAACAGTCTATGCAGTGCTGCTTCAAGTCCAACACCTATTGTGTTTTATTAGGAGATGCACAACAGTTCTTCTGTGGCTTTATAGGTAATATTTTCACGTACACAATTTAGCAAATTCAGACAATATTGTGTCTAATATATACCACAATATTAACTTCTTATTATTGAATTGTTGTAAATAAATATCACGTTTGCAACTGGGCAGTGTTCAAAAAATGCTGGGAAATCACTTCATGTAGCCCTACAAGAGTGATTACTGATAAACTGTCTGAAAAAAATGAGAACATTTTAGAGAAGAAAAAAATCACCCACTGACTTTCAAAGCTGCTACATAGTAACGACTTTCTACTTCGAGGACCTTGATAGAAATGTAGTGGAGTGAGAAGTATTTTCTTTTATTGTGTTATTACTGGGTTAATCCTGTGTTATGCCTGTGCTATTCCTGTGTTTATTACTGTTTTATTGCTGTGTAATTTCTGTTATTACTGTGTTATTAATGTGTTATTCCTGTGTTATTACTGAGTTATTCCTGTGTTATTACTGTGTTCCTGTGTTATTTCTGTGTTAACCCTGTGTTATTAATGTGTTATTCCTGAGTTATTTCTGTTATTACTTTGTGATTTCTGTTATTACTCTGTTATTCCTGTGTTATTACTGTATTATTTATGTTATTATGGTGTTATTACTGTGTTAAGTCTGTGTTATTCCTGTGTTATTACTGTATTATTAATGTGTTATTGCTGCATAATTTCTGTTATTACTATTTTATTACTGTGTTATTCCTGTTATTACTGTGTTATTACTGTTATTTCTGTTATTACTGTGTTAATTCTTTGTTATTCCTGTGTTAGGTGTTATTACTGCGTTATTACTGTGTTATTACTGTGTTATTACTTTGTTATTCATGTGTTATTACTGTGTTATTAATGTGTTAATTTTGTGTTATTCCTGTGTTATATCTGTGTTATTACTGTGTTATTAATTTGTTATTACTGTGTTATTTCCATGTTACTGTGTTATTCCTGTGTTATTACTTAGTTATTCCTGTGTTATTACTGTGTTATTTCCATGTTATTACTTTGTTATTCCTGTGTTATCACTGTGTTATTCCTGAGTTATTTCTGTTATTACTGTGTTATTTCTGTTGTCACTGAGTTATTCCTGTGTTATTCCTGTTTTATTAATGTGTTATTCCTGAGTAAAATCTGTTATTACTATTTTATTACTGTTTTATTCCTGTGTTATTTCTGTGTTATTACTGCGTTATTCCTGTGTTATTCCTGTTATTACTGTGTTATTACTGTTATTACTGTGTTAATCTTTGTTATTCATGTGTTATTCCTGTGTTATTACCATGTTATTACTGTGTTATTCCTGTGTTTTACTGTGTTATTCCTGTGTTATTACTGTGTTATTCCTGAGTTATTTCTGTTATTACTGTGTTATTCCTGTGTTATTACTGTGTTATTCCTGAGTTATTTCTGTTATTACTGTGTTATTCCTGTGTTATTACTGTGTTATTCCTGAGTTATTTCTGTTATTACTGTGTTATTCCTGTGTTATTACTTTGTTAGTCCTGTGTTATTACTGAGTTATTCCTGAGTTATTTCTGTTATTACCATGTTATTACGGTGTTATTCCTGTGTTATTACTGCGTTATTCCTGTGTTATTTCTGTCAGAGGTTATGAAGAACAAGGGTCAACACTGTGTAAATATTGACTCCTTTTATATTTTTTGCCAATAAAAGCCTTTAAACCTTATGATATGCTAATCATTGTTTTTCAGTATACCATAGACACATGTGCAAAAATAATCTACAAATACTGAAGCAGTAAACTTTGCAAAACACAATTTATGTCACTGCCAAAACATTTGGCCACGACTGTACATGTGGATGTCAACATAACGTCAATTTTAAAAACATAAAGCCATACATATTTATTAAATCCATCACTTACTGATGTCTATCTATGTTGTTTTCCCACCTAAATTAATCACTTTCTGGAGGATGTCATAAGGAACTGGATTTTTGGTTAAATTAAACACTAACAGGGTGGAAATTAAAACCTATAAAAGATTAGAGACCAAAAAAAAAAAAGCTACAGACATATTTCATCAGTAATATTTCTTAATAAAGTGGGAGTTTTTAATATGGCATATCGCTAAAAATGGAAACATAATAGTAAACCAAAGTAGCGAAAGTATTGATAAATCACGCTATGTACATTTCATTCTGATATTGCCATAAAGAAATACCATATATGCTAAAATGTGCTATGCTAAAAGGAATAACAGGAATGAGAATGACCCTGTCTCTAATGATGATGATAATGACAGCGACGAACATGATCCCATACATCAGCAGTTCTTGTCTTCATTACTGTTGAAGAAGAGAGAAAAGCCCTCATAGAGGTGTATTGTGTTTGTTGTTGTAGTAAAAGCATCAAGGTGGCAGTGTGTATGGATACGCCATACTGTCCCTCATGATATAAGCATATAAATTTGATAAACATGCTCTGAAATCACTTTTATGCTTTTTCATGCTTTATTATATCCATGCTATAAGTAAATGACATGCAGCTAAATAAAACTGAATAAAAAATAGACTTCTTGGTTGCATACTACAGATCACCACTGAAATAATGGTGTGGCGCCATCTGCTGGTGACATTTCATATTGTACAGGCCTCATTCCTTGGTTTACCTATTGTGAGAAGTTCAACAATGACCCTATGGATCAGCTCATTACCAGCTCCATCAAGTATTTTTATATGAATATTTTTATGAATATGACACTTGCCAAAACAAATAAACACTGTTATCTAAATAAGTCCCAAGACCTTTGAGTTTGCAGATCGCAATCCTTGCCTATCGTTACTATTTTCTTACGTAATGCCGTTGCTGCGTCATTCTGGATAAAAATGTTAAAAAGTAAGTATTATTATTATTTTAATTAATCAAAGTAGGTCCAACATATTTATGCATGTTTTGGCATTTTTTCTTTCTTGGAAGTTTTTTTTTTTGGTCAATGTAAGATTGTCATGAGGAAAACAAACATTAACAATACATTACAATATACAGTCAGTATATTGCATTAAAGCAATAAGCCCCAAGAAGCCGTGGTTGACGCTTCGCGTCGTGCCTAACAACGCCCCTTAGCTGTTATAAATTCACTGTAAACCACGCTTCACGGGGCTTATTGCTTTTATAAAACAGTTATTCCATATACCTAGCAAGGTTTCACAGAATAAAACGGAGCAAATAAAGCGTAATGGTATTAATAAAAACAGTATTCTTCTACCAAACAATGTAGTTCCTCAGAAACAGTTGTGTTACAACAAAGTGGTTGCTGAGCAACACACAGAAGTAAACAAAGGTGTATGTTTGTAGTGTAATTTACAACAGCTTCGAACGCGGCTCAACCAATCAGAATCAAGGACCGGAACTATCCGTTTTATAAATTGTATTGTCCAGTCAGTATCGCACAATATTTAAAGTATACAAATCAACATAAAGCATAAAGTCTTTTATGTTGATTTCATAGCATTTTGCATATGCTCTTTTGACACATGAATCTAGCTTCATACTGAAAATTATAATTCCACTTGTATGATGAAATATTCCACTATATTGCTTTCATATTTGCATTAGAGGTTTAAGAAGAGGAAACATTAAAAAAGTATACATACAACCAATACATTTTTTTCAAAATTATATTAATAATAAAACAGACATTTTAACTTGCCCCTACACTGTCAGTTACAGATTTATAAACTTTTTTTTTTTGGTCATTCAATCAGTACACTTTACCTGAGAACAACAATGTTTATTACAAAAAAAAAAACAATAGCATAGTCTCATTAAAGTCAGTCAATAATTGCTCTAAACATAAATAAATCTACAAAAAGTGCTTTATACGTGCATCTTCCTCTTTATCTGAAAACTGATATGGTGGAATAATCCAAGATGATTGTATGATGCATCTGTCTTTAAGAATTGTTCAAGGTCAGTCTTGTTTTGCTATATAAGAGTTTAAGACCACAGGATGTTTGCAAGTCCCCTCAGTTGCCTTGATAGTTTTCTAGTTCATGCCTCAGAATCTTAAATGTTGGACGGTCCTCTGGCTCTGCTTTCCAGCAAGATCGCATGATGTTATAAATGACCTGTGGACAGTGAGGTGGCGAAGGCATTCTGTAGTTGTCTCGTGTGACGAGATCATACACATCACAATTACGGACACCTATAAAAGAAGGTACAAGGCTTAAATAGACAGATTCAAATTATAATGACTAAGATAAATTTGTAAACTATACATATTTTTAATAATTTGTACAGTATAAAATACTTCAGTAATTAAATATTTATCATTTATAAATTATAAACAGTATAAATGAGAAAAATTCAATCTCAAATCTTGAAACAGACCTGGATAAGGTACAGCTCCATATGTGACAATCTCATAAAGGAGAATCCCAAATGACCAGACATCAGATTTGCCTGAGTAACGGCCATGACCGATAGCCTCCGGCGCGGTCCATTTATATGGGATTTTCTTGTCACCAGATATATAAACAGGTTCCTAGATATGAACGCACACTATTTTATTTCATTACTGGACGTTGCACTACCTAAGGCTATAAAACTGACGGAGCATTAAAACTAGAAGTTAAAAGACAACTTCCTCTCTGGTTATGAAGAGCATCTTTATATGATGTAAAATCATCCATGGGTTAGATTTGATTATTGTTCTGTATCATAATATATAGCAAACAAAAATATGATTTCATATCACAGGATCAGGTGAATCCAATGGCGCAAACACTGTTACCTACTGATATTTTCATAAACCAGGATGAAAATTGGTGCCGGTACTACTCTACTTTCTTTGCATACTGGCATGTAAGCCAGCATCAGCAAATAATGTGCATTACATTTAGAACTTGTATTTTCATGCAGTACAGTATGTGTTGCACAATAAAAGAAACGTCTCAGGTTACTTATGTAACCATGGTTCCCTGAGTAGGGAACAAGACACTGCATCCTCTAGGGGTCGCTATGGGGAACGCCTCGTCATGACCCGTGTCTGAAGCATACATTAGAAAAAACATCAACAACACGTTGGCCGGCGACAGCCATGACGTCATTACCGGTGCGACTATAGTATAAATAGGTGCCGGGAGAACACATCATCCACTTCTTCGTCTGAAGCTTGCGTCTGCAGCATGGCAAGAAACCTAGAGGACGCAGTGTCTCGTTCCCTACTCAGGGAACCATGGTTACATAAGTAACCTGAGACGTTCCCTTTCATGGGAACTTCGAGCTGCGTCCTCTAGGGTTCGCTATGGGGAACGGTATACCCACGCCGCCATGCTGAGGGGAGTGCATGCCAGAACCATGGCGAGCACTAAGTACCAACTCTACCATGTTGCCATGGGAGTTGCCCCTGGGACGTTAGACGGCTGTCAGTGACATTATTCCCTATGGCCAAAGA